>NC_046984.1:13428653-13696153 GCF_009769545.1 Cyclopterus lumpus
TCCTTTTCATCTTTTCGATTGAGTTGCTCACGTGTGCCACTATTCCCACTGCTTCATAAACCGTGAATGAGGATGGTTTGCCTCAGCCAGTTACACGATTGCATAAAGTATTGTCCTGCTTTTGATTATGAAAGAGGTCTTGACTGACTCCTGTCCAGCAGCACAGCCTCTTACAATATCAAACAAACAGACAGTTTGTTTCAAGGTAAGACAAATGCTCAGAAAGTACCCCTGCAGTTCAATCTAAAATGGAGTTTTGGCCCAACTTCAGTATAAAAGTGGGGAAAATGGGGCCGCTGCTGGTACACAAGGACGCTTGACTGCTACTTCAGAAAACCCGTAACTCAGCGAGGTCTATTTTTCCTTGGCGAATCAGCGGCATCCCTCACCTTATTGTCAGTTGGCAGTATGAGGGAGTGTCAGACGCCAAGTGCCCTGCAGTTATGTGGTCTCATCTTGTGTGACCGTCTCATCCAGAGGTCCTTATTGCATATGCATGGGCAATAAAAGAGTGTCCAGGTCACCGTGATAAATATTAATGATGTGGCCCCAGCTTATTTTTCAAGGGCGTCCAAGAAACGAGTCCACCTTTTTTTTTTTTTTTTTTATTTAAATTTTTTTTTTTTTTTTTTACTGCTGATGCAGTTCTGGAGATCAAGCAGATCTTTATAAACGTGTTTTCATGGCAGTGACATAGTTGAATCTTGCTTTTTGAAATTGCAGAGGCCGTGGATGACATTTGTGTGCAGTTGCGCACCGCACACACAGAATCTCCTTCTTCATACGCTGATGTTGTCCCAGGGATCTTTCCCCTCAGGCCTGAAGTTTCCTGCATGTGACTGAACGCTATGGGAGAACGCCCGATATTAAATGCAATATTTTTGTTTCCCCCCCCCGACAGTCTCAGAAGCAGAATATTGATCTGACCAGGCAAGCAAAGTTTGCCTCCACGCCAGCGTTTGCCCTCTTCGTGACGCTGAAGAATGTGGTGTGTAAGATCGGTGAGGAGGCCGAGGTCCTCATGTCTCTCTACGACCCAGTGGACTCCAAGTTCATCAGGTAAACCCATGCGCGCTTATTCCCGTACCCTCTTTCAAGCTGTCTAAGAATTGGGTTTTTAGGGCACGTGTGCAATATTTCAGTTTGACATCTCACCTCTATTGTCACACTGACGATTGAAATCCGAGTTTCTGTATGTGTGTTGCCGGGGCAACGTTTGAAAGATGATGCACTTGTGCCTTGAAGCACGTTCTGAACTATACACCCATGTTCTGTAGTCGACTGTCGGGATTCTATTCATAGCAATCGTGAGCGTTGGTATTTTTATATTTGAGTGATGATGGGTTTAGAGGTTCCCTTCAAGACTGAAACTAATGTCCTGTATGGACCAGATTAGGTCTAGATTGTTTTTGATGCGCTCACTCGGTACAAACCAGGGCTGTGTCGAAAGTTTGTATCTCAGCTTCGTATATATGATTTCATTTTAGGATCACCTCATCCTAAAATAATTTGTTATTCATGGTGCTGTCTTAACAATTTCTTGAAGTTATTGAAAATGTTTGGATCACACAAGTCTGAAACAATCCGACCCGGCCTCCACTGGATTGCAATCCTAAAATAGCATCCTACATATAATATTGATATTAGTTGAACCTAATCTTTAACTGCGCTGGGTAAAAACTGAATGAATAGCACACAAGCGCACACACACACACACACACACACACACACACACACACACACACACACACACACACACACACACACACACACACACACACACCACACGTGACCGGCCGTCTGCTTCACAGGGATTTTCTATTGTTTATAGGATTTGTGTCAGCAAATTATCACAAGTAGAGCAGCTCAATCTTCTGCAGCTTTGAAGGAGATTGTAACTGATGCTGTAATTCTCTGCGTCATAGAAGTTTCAATGCTGAACAGATTGTAATGATTGTAATTCATGCTTCTTGTTTCTGTGATCTCTCCCTCACAGTGAAAACTACCTGGTGAAATGGTCAAGTTCAGGTCTGGTGAAAGACATAGACCAGCTTCATAACCTGCGGGCCGTCTTCACGGTATGTGTGTGTGTGTGTGTGTGTGTGTGTGTGCTCGCCTGTGTGTAGTCCAATGTGTATTCAGCCATGTTATGAGGCATGTGGGAGCCTGTTTGCAGAGCCTGTATATGTTAAGCTCTCTCAGAAAGAGCTTGGCTTGCTGTATGTATTTACGAAGGCAGTCACCTCTATCTAATGAAAGGCCAAGGGCAGGAGGGGTCAGCGTGCACCCACTGGGAGCACTTTGCACATGTTTTAATATATTGCCCACAGGGCATGAATCTGGGGACACAATCCCAGATGTTTCTGAAGCAATTTTGTGGTGAAAAGTTTCCTCTTTTATACAAACTCATCTTCACCCAAGAAGGTGTTTTTGATCGATGAGTTTTCGTTGCTGTGGCCTGGAAAAAAGGGGCAAATATATACGACCTGATTGTAATGGTTTTTGATCTGTCTTACCGTAAAAAAAGTAAATGCTATTGACTCTGATGGCAACGGCATCAGCAGTATTTTAACAACTTTTTTTTGTACTTCTTTTCCCCTCCCCAGGACTTGGGCAGTGAGGATCTGAAGAGAGAGAAGATCAGCTTTGTGTGTCAGATTGTCAGAGTGGGGCGCATGGAGCTGAGAGACAACAACACCAAGAAGCTGACGTCGGGTCTGAGGAGACCCTTTGGAGTTGCAGGTAAAGTGGTCGACACAGAAGCCACAGTGATGCCCTGTTAGTCCAAAAATAAGCAGCAAAGTATGAGTTGTGTTGCTGTTGTCGGAGGTTACCGTATAACACACTGATCGCCTCTGAACTTCGTAGCTGTGGGCTCTGCAAAAAAAGAAATCCCCTTTGTGCATGAGATCGGATAAGAGAGATACGAGGATACTTCAAAGTGTTGTAAGTCTTTTCCCAGATGAGTAAATGTATTTGGGCAAAAGTTCATAGGTATCAAGCTAACGTGGAAAGAAGAATTCAGGTTTGATGCATCTCCCGTTGGCAAGCTGCCAGGTGTAAACTAATTAGATTGGCGTTTTGCCCGCAGTTCTACAGCAGAGAAACTGATACCCGTCTTCCAGTGTCTTTTTTCCCCACTGCCACTTAAAGAGAAGGTAACTGACAGCCTGAATTATGACGACTTATCTTAAGACATCATCATCGTTGCCGCAGTACACGCACGTTAGAAAGCCCGATTTAAAAAAAAAAATTAAAATAAAAAAAATGTATATGGCTGACATGTGGCCTGTTGGGTAATAATAGAGTAACGGTGCTGTCAAATCAGCTCCAGTCACTGAGTATTTGCTCCGTCTCTCAGCCAATTCGAGAATGGGTTTCCTGTTTTGGTGTCCGGCTCCACTGGTTGAAATTCAACCCCTGAATTTGCACGCTCTGCAAATATCCAAAGTGTTTATCCACCTTTATGTTTAGAAACACTGGATTAATTTTTTCAGAGGTGTTGCATCACCCCACTAAAATGGGAATAGCTGGTCCACTCTGAATGTCTGCTCACCTTAAATGAACCTGGGCCAAAGTTGTTGCTCCCGCTTTGGGGTTAAACTTTGTTTGGTCCTCGAGCATTTGTAGCATTTCCTTCACAGACAAATAAACTGCACACTGCTGCAGTCACCGCGGTAACGTAACCAACCCTTTATTTAATTCATGGCTTTACTCCTGCACTCATACATCATACTGCGGTGGATTGCGATGGCTGGAAAATAAATTATGAAAGAGTTTGGTCATGAGGAGGAGCTCATGTGCCTAGAATTATTACGGTTGTTTTTGTTGCAACGGGGTGTGAGGTACTCATCTCTCGGCTTTCATGTCCAATTAAACATCTGGCCTCTGCGAGCTCTGCAAACCATCTTGCCGGCTCTGCGGGAGTTCTTCTGAAGAATTAATTGGGCATAACTCTCCCGGACGGGTGAACTAGGTACTCGGTTGGCGGTAAATTATGGATTTAATATATATTTAAATCCATATATTTAAATTTAAATGCCATCCCTACTTAACACCAGACTAAAAATAAGCATTTGGCTGCCCTCTCTGGTTGAATGTTTCACTTCCTGGTTCAGCCAATCACAGCCAGCAGTGGTCGGGTGTGGTCACAAGTGTAACCACGCCCTCACAGGGTCCTGGGGTACACGTGTACTGCAGCGAGGTGAGAAGTTTAAAAACACTGGAGGTCAACAAAACAAGATTTTTATGGGCATGTTAAGTTACTCTTTAAACTGTTATTCACATTTACACAATAAATGTCTCTCGTAGCCCCTGCATCTGCCTTAATTAGTGCTCATGAAGAAGAGCCGACATTGCCCCCCCCCCCCCCCCCCCCGATGCCCCCTCGCCATGTAGTCATCTGAAGTGCTTTCACAGCCACGCTATGCTCTGCAGGTCTGAAGAATGTTTTAACCCCCTCTCCTTGTCTTTCCACAGTAATGGATGTCACTGACATCATAATGGGCAAAACGGACGACGAAGACAAACAGCACTTTATCCCATTTCAGCCGTAAGTGGATTGTTCAGCAGCAAAACATGAATCACCGTCACACTTCGTGGAGCGTAGAGTTCCTTTTAAGCTTGGGATAATGTTGCATAAAATGGCAAAGCGGATGTAGTTCTGCGTCTACACTTATTTACACTGTTTTGAGTATGTACAGTATGTCAAGAGGCGCAGCAGTTGTAGTTCATTTCGTTTTTTAAGTCCTTAATTCTTGACACCTGATTAGCAAAGGTTTTAAGACGGTGCACGCTCCCCTATTCCCCGGTGACTCAATTAAGGCAATCTCATTAACTGCTGCCATTCTTGTAGGACTGCGTACAGAGCCAGAGTAACCTTTTCCTTAACGTGATTTCCTGCATAATTGGAAAGGCTTCAGATACACGCCGTTTAGCTGGCAGATCACCCCACTTAACAGTTTTTATCTGCGAGCATAAATCATGGAAATTAGAGCCTTCTAGCGTGAGAAGGAACAGGTCCTACAAGGCCAACTGTGAATACATGTCACCAAACTTTGACTGAAGTTTTTGAAAGGGCACCTCCAGCGCCCCATTACTGTGTGTGTTTCCAAGGCCAGCAGAGGCAGGACTCGTCGGAGCCACCTCGGGGTGGTATGACTTACTGATGTAATTTGGATAGACTCCTGGCATCCAAACAGAAATAGAAATGGCTTTTGGTATTAGATCGAAATCGTGCTGGAATAGTTTGCTGCTCTCGTTTAGCTATTCTTTGGCATGTTGTCTGGAATCAAACCAACTTGGGTTTGGATCATGTATTCGTAGCAGAAGTTCTCTTTGTGCTGAAATGATCAATTAGTTGATTGACAGAAATCGATTGACTAACAATTGACTAATCCTTTCAGCCATTTGATGCAAACATTCTCTGATTGAAGCTTCTTAAATGTGAGGATTAATCTCCTTCATCTTGCTTTATAAATCGTTTGTGTTAATTAGATAAAACCAGCAATCTGAAGCCTTCATCTTAAGCTCTGGGAAAATCTAATGCTCATCTTTCCCTATTTTCTGATTTAATCCATTAATCTTAAGTAAAAAGACTCAAGACAACTAGTTGATAAGAATCACAACACCAGATTCCTCTGTCCCCCGTGGCTTAAATACCTCATCAATGTCCCACTGTCTCCAACTCTTCAGATCCAAATGCACTCAAACAATTGATCCAAACGTGAGGGAGAACCTGCCTTGTTCCTGTTGTCTTGCAATGTTTCGTCCCGTGAACACCTCTCCTCAAACAAAACACAACGTTATATTTTACATTTTCTCTCTCGTATGACGTGAGCGTACGGCGTTGGGTATTAAGTTTCATTTTTCAGGTCACCTTCCCACTGCTCCAGTGGCCCTATAAATGCTGACGAGGCATCATTTCCTAAACGATGATTTCTCTGTGTGTTTCTTCCATTACCCGTCCTGCCTCCCTGCTAACTGCTAACAAGCGGCTTTGTGTCTGTCACGGCATTCGCGTCACTCTTCGGTGTGTGTGTGTCTCTCTGTCTCCCCCGTCTCTTTCATCCCACTCCCGCTCCTCACAACCATCACTCTGTGGCTCTTTTACCCTCCTCCTCCTCCTCCTCCTCCTCCTCCTCCTCCTCCTCCTCCTCCTCCTCCTCCTCCTCCTCCTCCTCCTCCTCCTCCTCTGTGGTGTTTGCCTGTCGTGTGCATACTGCAGGCTAGCGTTGGATGACGCCATTCGCCACAAGCAGCTGAACGTCTCCCGTTTTTCACCCAGGGTGGCGGGGGAGAACGACTTCCTCCAGACGGTCATCAACAAAGTTATCACCGCCAAGGAAGTCAACCACAAGGGCCAAGGTACAGTGCGAGGTTCAGGCACGAGAGCCGGGGGCCAAGGAGGGAACTGTTCCCACTATCAGACTTGTATTAATAAAATGTGTGTCCTACTCGCGTCGCAACATTTCTCAATGGTCCAGTATTGAGGGAGGGCGCCGCAGACGGTAGCGGCCAGCTTCTCCACGTCGCTGTACGTTCACCAAAGTGCTTATTTCTACCGCTGACCGGCTTAGATTGTTATTATGAGTGTCTGACAACATTATGGGAAGAACCCGACAGAGAAATGAGATTTAGTTTTTAACTTTTTGTTTGTTGTTTTATCCAAATAAGTTTGCTCGGGAGAAATCTTGCATCCACACTCAAAACATAAGAAACTCTGACAACACCGACACACTCCTGGTTTTTAATTCTATAAATCTGTGTTTTGGCATATTTTGCCTTTTTTTACAGGAAACTGAGGAGTGTAACATTTTTATTTTATTATTAGAAAGCACTTTTGTGGTTGTAGAGTGCGCTCTTCCCTCCATTGTTTCTCCGGTTACTTTCGGCATTGATTTTTCACGGCATGGCACCTATTGGGAAGTGCTATTATCTATGGAGAAAAAAAGTTCTTTATTCATCTTTCATCCCTACTAAATATTGAAATAAACCCTTACAACGAGGGATTCTAATTATGGTTAGAAGTTAATCTCATATTTAATCTTAACAACAGCTTTCATCATCTTTTATACTTCACTTTTAGATGTGTTCGTACAAAGTACCACTAACCCCAATCTACTGAAACCGTTCATCTTGCTAATAAGAACATATTTCTTCGTTGAGAGCTCACACTATAAATCATTGCTCCTCCTATAAATAGTTGCCCCCATCACCATGACTACAGGATGTAAGTAATCCAGCTGTTAATTAAGCTGGTGAGTCTTCTGCAAAGACTGGATCTTATCAGGGAGTTGACATCTGTGTTTAGAAGAACAACATTAGCCTTCTAAGGGATTTGTGCTGGGAGGGTTGGGGGGGGGGGGACAACGACGACAACATGACGACAACATGACAGCCTCCATGGTATTGTCATGCCCTATGAAGATGTACTTGGATAAATGTCAGATCTGCTCCGGCCCACTCTGCGAGGAGCAGCTGTTTCGGTCACGCTTTCACATCAAAAGGCTTCCAGCTCGGCTCGTGAGGGGATGTGTCACTCATAACAATATGGGTCCTGTAACGTGAAAGTGAATGAAGCCTCAGGGTTCACGCACACCACTCACTTTAGTGGCTTACTAAGGGGCACACACTCCAGGACGACTTCTTTTAATTGGAACCACCCCCCTCCCCCCTTTTTTTGTGGTCATATTCAGTCTTGTTGAGAGGTATGTGCCTACGCTGCTTTGTTTATCCTGAGAGGATATTTAGAGGGAGTGTGGTTTCAGAGCTGGAGCTGGCACGCCGTGCAGTGTCTGCAGAAAAGAAGCTTTCCTCCCCAACCGGGAGAAAGCGGGGCTGTCACTGGTGTTAAATTCTTAGGAAATATGACCCGTGAAAGCCCCCTGAAGGCCCTTTTTGTTTCAGAATTATTCAGAGCCACAGAGGTTTCCTCTAAAGCTTCGCACAATCGGGTCTTTCCAAGACCAATTATATAAGTCTGGGAATAACTGCACAATTTAAATATTCTGCAATAAATGTAGTTTATTCTCATATTAAAATATAAAGTGCCTAAGGTCGGAAGTCTGAAGGCATTGCGGACGTTATTAGGAATTTGTTTGCTTTGGAAAACATTGACCTTTTTTAAAAAGATTTTGGTGACCGTTTTTGCAATTTCTTGTAACAATAACGCGTTAAGTCGAGACTGATCAGAAAGCAGCGAGTCCTCCTCAAAGGTGCTCATATATACAGGTGGCATTGCAGATGTCAAAGCAACCATCAAGGCTCAACACATGAAATAAATATTATTATTTTTACCACATTAACATAACTCCTTGATGTCACCAGATACAGAGTCTGTAGTTGTGGTCACGCTTTCCTCAGCACATCCCTGAGAGTAGCTTTTATTTAGTGTCTTGCCTTGGAGCTGTTAGAAGCAGAAGAATAAATCTCCCCTCAGTGTTTCCCCGGGGCAGGTCGCTCTCACACTAGTCTGCTCCTGACGTTATCTCGGTTCCTCATCTCGTTACCTTGGATTCATCACCAGGCCTGTGGGTGACTCTGAAGCTGCTTCCTGGAGACATCCACCAGATACGGAAGGACTTCCCTCACCTGGTGGACCGATCCACAGCTGTGGCTCGCAAGATGGGCTTTCCTGAGATCATCATGCCAGGTGCTTTTACCATTGCTGCCTGTCTCTGAGTGTTTTTTTTATTTCTATTACTTTATTTGATTTGAATCATTCATTCAGAAAGTGAATTAGAATTAAGAGCTACTATTTTACAAAATGTGAGCTGAGGAGAACAGGACATATCATACTTCATTAAGGTTTTATGGAGACATTAGTTATTTAATGGACTGAAGTCACCCAAGATGTATATGGTGCCAGATATGCAATTATGCCACCTGAGATGTAATGAGTTCTGCAGTAATATTATTATTATATAATCAGAAGGGTGAACCATGAGCTCTGTGAGGATGTCCTCCCATCTGACCGGCGTGTTTCTGTTTCCTGAAGGTGACGTGCGAAACGACATCTACGTGACTCTGGCGCTCGGGGATTTCGACAAGGGGAGCAAGACCAAGCCCAAAAATGTTGAGGTGATCATGTCCGTTTACGACGAGGACGGCAAGAAACTGGAGGTACGGCGGAGGAATGTTAACTCCCTTATTTGGTATTTCACATGGGTTCAGCTCACACTCAGCATTCTGGACACAAGCTATGTATAGCTATATATATGTATGTAGGTAGGTAGGCTTTCTTTAATCTCACACAGCTCAGCACGCTGCGTAACTGACCAGCGCTCCCATAAAGCAGTGTGACTGGCACACTGGACGCCTTTTTGCCACCCGGCAAAAATGACAGAATGCGATATTGGTGCTTTGTTGTTGTTTGACTGCCATTGAATTTGGCGAACCGCTGCAATCGACTTATTTCATTGTCACAGTCGGTTACAGACCCATTCCACGTGGACAGCAGATACAGGCAGCATAGTTTTAAAGTTTACGGTGGTGAGAAAAATACGGAAAAAAAAATAATGACCTTTTGCTAATGAAGGTTGGAAGACAGTCTGCAATTTAATTATAAAAATACCTTGTCAGCATTGCTGGGAAAGTCTGGCCTCCCAGGTTTGCAGGTGTTGCACGTGTCTGTGAATGTACTGTTTATGATTTAGAGACTTTTGAATGAACTCTGTCTTGATTTTGAGGCCACAGTTCTTGTAATCAAATTTGCATTGAGTCAAAGTTACTACGGGGAACTTTAAACTAGTTATGAAACCATCTCAATTCCCAACTGATGCCTCCTATATGACCAACGTAAGCAAACAAGACCATCAGGAGGAGTTTTGCCTAGTTCTATATCGTTATTCTAAAGGCCTTTCATCGGGAGGGGTTCCCTGCTCAGACAAAACCCCTTCAGCTCAAACTCCCATCGCGGCCTGACCCACTGCCGCCTTAGACCTGTAGTCTGAGATCCGGTGGGAGGAGGAGCGCCCCCACCGATCCCCAGACTGTCAGACCCTGCTACAGTAAAAGAGAGATTTTCTCAAGGGAATCTGGCATCTTAGACGCACTACTGCTTTTGTCCACAGGGACGGACAGAATTGACATAATGTTCCTCTAGTATCTTTAAGGTATATCTGGTATTTTCTTGAAGGTCTCCGGGTGTTATTGCTGTTCTGGCACGCCGTATGCTTGTGTACGTGGAGCGAGACTAAGTGACGAGGACTGATGATGATGAAGTGAATTGAGATGAGACATTGGTGGTCCTGAGGAGGCCTCCCGTGAATAGCCAATCAGAGCAGCGGGCTATTACCCTTAGCTGCCTCAATTATACACATCCGTCTTTAAATTGAGAGTCTGCATCAGTGATTTGGCTCAGCGGGCATGGGAAGTGTAAGGAAGAGTGGTGATTATACTGTAAATATAGTTCCCAAGGAGCAAATAGCAGTGATGATCCTGGCTTCTGTCAGACGGGACAGGAATTACATGACAATACAGACATTGCGTGGTCACATTGGGATTATTTTATCATTTGTAATGCATTGCATGGATAAATCTTTTAAAAAAATGGTGTTTCTTAATATTCAAGTGCACTTTTGTTACATGCATATATGTAGTTCTATACAGTTTTATTTGCATCATCTACAAGAAGCTGTACTGTCTTTATTACAGTAGACATGTTGCGTATGTTTCACCTACAGTACAGAAAACGGGTATGACTTGCTCTTTCTGTCTGGTGCTCCTATGATACCCACGTTTTGGTACTGATATCAAAATGATGAGTCACCTAAACTCCAGAATAACAACATTTGTAAAGAGGACCATCTAAGCGTACTGCAGTAGCTACGATAGCCCCGATACTCGGGGGTTAAACACAGTTCGGGTTCTCTTCAGTCGGTGTCAATGGAACATTTAGCTGCGTATTTAAAGACTGTCTGAGCCTTCGAGATGTAAAGCTTTGAGTTGGTGACAGCCGTCAACACTGATCAAGGGACATTGATCACATCCACGGGTATCATGGCCATGTGTCCCTGCAGCTCTCTTCAGCATCTTGTCTTTCAGCTCCTCACAGAGGCTCAGTCTATTTTGGTTCTCCAGGGATCAGTGCTAGTTGGTCGAGGTCTTCCTCTTTTACTTAGACATGCAGGAAATTCTGTCTCTGAAACTTTCAGTCTGATTTTTGATAATATATAACTTTCTCTTTTAATTAACCTTCCGTCGGTTTTTGCTTTCATCAAGCCGTTTTATATAATGTAAAAGAATAACGCCTCCGTGAACAAGGCACTTGAAAACTTGAAATTGTTCACATTGATGCAAGGTTTTATTTTAGGATAAACCTTTTTGTGATCTTTTAGTCCCTTATCTCATATCATCTGTGGTCTCTTTCTTGCCTCTGAGTTTAGTCGTCCTTCCTCTGTCTCAAAAAGGATGCTGGACCCCCTCCCAACTCCACACACACACACAACCTGCGGCTAGACCTCGACCACTTTTTTCCCCTCTTTATCTCTCCAAAATCTGAAGCAGTCATGAACCCTGGTCATGAACCCTGCTCGGCAGGGCTGGGGGAGACGGGGGCCTGTTATTCCTCATAGTTGCTGGTTGTCAGAAGCCGTTAGTGTTGGAGTATTTTAGCAGCACCGTGGCCAGGGAGTCAGCTGGAGTAGTGGGAGGAAGGAGGTAGGCTGGCTGAGCGCTGTCACTGCAGCCATCGTGCCAAAATCCCCCAGGGGGGTGCGTAGTATTTTACTTACACACCCTGACCCTTTGTAGAAACTCAGGGGGACCCACTAGGAAGACCAATTTACACGGCTGGTTCCATCAGCACCAGCTGGTGTGCTTCTCTGCGCCTGGCTTCTCACTGCATGGGAGCCACAGCTCCTCCTTTTAAATAATGTATTTCTAATTAATTTTTTATTTCCACAATGCTGTTATAAAATTGGCAGCCAACTGGCAGGTGTGCATGCATTAACTGCATCCAGACCTTTTTAAAGGCCACTACTAGATAAGCTTTGTGCCCCAGGGATAACATTTGATGAAATATGTGCGAGTCAATTTTCCACATGCTGCAGTGTGCTCATGGTTTGACAGTTCTAATAACTCAACCATCATAATGTTGCCACTTAGAACACACTTGCTGCCATGCCAGTATAACAATATATTCAGTCGTGTTGTTTGATAACTTGATTTTTGTCTTTTCTTTCTCGATATCCAGAATGTGATCTTCCCTGGAGCTGGAGATGAGGGGATCAATGAGTACAAGTCAGTCATCTACTACCAAGTGAAGCAGTCCCGCTGGTTTGAAACGATAAAGGTGCGTCTCTCTCCTGACCTCGGCAGTGGGGAATATTCATCCGGACAATAGCTCATTTACTACAAATCACACAGACCCAGAAGCGTCCTGAAAAACAATGTTTAACCGTCCTGAAATCGACCCTAATCAAAATGTTGTTCCGTTACCTTTGTCGTTATCATCTATAGTTGTTAGTGGCATAATAAAAAAACAACATTAACATGTCGAGGAAACAAATAATGACATTTGCTTTGCCAGTGCTGGAGAAAAAAGCCACGCTGAAAGATCCGGGATTGACGGGATGGGTTTAAAAATAATCCAAATCATATCTTCAGGGAAATGCTTATTGTTGTAGATTTGGTTTATGTAAAGCACTTTGGTAACAAAAGGTTCATGTAGCCGTTATTGATTACAAAGTACAATTTCCCCCGCAGTGCATTTCAATACAGAACAGACACTCTGGGTCCTGCTGTGCGTTTAGCTCCATTAGCGGTTAGCTCCCTTTTGTCCCAGAGGCGTCACGAGGAAGAGCTCAGTTTGTCCCCGTCTACACACGGGACAACGTTAGTCTCGCTCTGTTGCAAACTATTCTACGTGTCATTGGTTTCAAATAATTTTAGAGACTATGACGATCTAGAATTTCAGGCCCTTTTTTTGCTCCCGGCGTGTCCTGAAAGAAAATGTGCTTTTGCGAGTTTATGGGTGTAGATGTCTCACAGGGTCCCATTCTGTCCTTCACCTCAGGTTGCTATCCCGATCGAGGACGTGAACCGGAGCCACTTGCGGTTCACCTTTCGCCACCGCTCATCGCAGGACTGTGAGTACAAATGTCGGCGCTGTCGGCTTTGCCGATGAACAGCTGCACAATTGGCTGCTAATCTATCCGCAGCAACAACAAAAAATGGAAGATATCCAATCGGAGCAGATGTGCTGCACAGTGATAAATACTTTGAAGCTCACCCTTTGTCACATTCATCAGAGGTATTAGCTTGCTCCTTGCACACAGCAGCATCATGAAGTGGCTTGTCAGAGACTACAGCTGGGATGTGAAAAATGCCCGAGGAGACCCAGTTGTTTATTGGGACCAGTGTTGGGCTGAATGCAGCCAGTGTTGCATCTCCTTCTGTTTTTAACACCCTTTCTAATTTTGGTGGAGTAGAGGGCACGGAGGCCTGCTATTGGCAGCCCTACCGTCCCATCTGCCTTCCACATGGCGAGGCCATTCAGCAGCAGGAGTGGTGCAGACTAAAATCATTTAGTTGGGGTACTGGGAGCCACGACAGGTGTATACTACGACGTACGCGTTAAACGACCAGGTCATAGGGAGGATGTCAGCGCAGGGAAGTATACCTTTCCCTTTTAGTAAAGCAATCTGCAGCTGCTGTCTTCCTCCAGTTCCAAAATCCTCCAGCTCCGTTTGCCTCGCAGGTGGTTTGGAGGAAACGGGCCAGGTCTCCGAGCTCGGTGCTGGCTTCTAATCCACTTGGAGAAGCCTTCTTGTCATGCTTGGCACCTTCCTTCTGCGGGCACTAATGCTGTTACGAGGCATGCCTTTGAAACTCTGTGACTTGCTGTTATCTTGCTGTAATGGTTGATTTAGAAACTGGCTCACCTCAAGTGACTCTGGGACTGGAGGGGCACGCCGATGCAGCCAAACTTTAACTCGTCACTGACAATTGACAATAGAGGGATATGTCGGAAACGCATATCGGCTGAATTATATTAGGTGGCGTATGCCTTTTTTTATTTCCCTGTCAGTGAGTGTGTTAACACTTGTATCCCATCACAGAGACAGACACCTGATCATTCATATCCCTGTACACATTAATCTAACTTCCAAGTTTCTGATTGGTTGCATCTGTGCAGGCCTCAAGCCACTTGGTATTTCCTGCAGAGTTTCTGGTTCCCTGTAAATATGTTGCATATTCCACTCATATACAGCATATACTGCTGGATTTTAGCTTCTCCATTTTGATCATAAGTAGTGTCAGACTAATAACGCAATGTATCCTCTCCATCACCATGTTTCAGACTTTCATATCGAAACTTGACTTTGAACGTCTGAAAGAAAGAAAAAAAAAAGGCACATCTCTGTCCTGAAAGTGACCCACAGAAACAATGCAGAGTTTCTTCTCTCTGTAGGAAGTCACTAATAAATCGTTCTCGACTGGGTGGCTTGCATACAGTGTTTTCTCTCCACTGGTTCCTCTCAAGCCAGCCCAGCAATTATTCACGGGCGAGGCTGCAGGCAGCAAACCAATGAGGTGATTTAAGCAGATCGAATGCGTGAGATACTTTCGATGAATCACGTCTCCCTGCATGTAAATTTGAGCTTGTTGATCCATGATGATATATGTCGGCCTCTCCAGACGCTTGGCTACAGGACAAAGTCATAACTCCCGTGTCTTGTTTATGCAGCGCTTCCCCCTCAACAGACCCAAAGTGTGTGTGTGTGTGTGTGTGTGTGTGTGTGTGGGAATGAGCATCCTTCACCCTGGAGGGATTACACAAACTGTTCACCGCTGCTTCCCTGAGATCAAGTGCAAGTGTTTTATTCATATGCTAACAGGAAGTGGACACGTGGGAGATCTTAATCCAAACCTTGTGGCTTTAATATTATTAATAAGATATTCAGAGAGTTTTCCTTTCCTTCCTTTTAATATGAGAGTTAATTTTTTTTTTTTTTAAATCACATATGTTTAGGATCAAATCAATCGTTATTATGATAGCTCAGATGCTGCATTTATCGGCTTGTAATTTCATAATTTCTCCCACAATTCATTCACCCCCATGTTTATTTGCTCTTAACCCAGTCAAAATAGATACGTTTGGGATTATGAGTTTCTATTCGTCTGCTGGCTTGTTCACGATTTGAGGAACGTTTTTTTTTTCTCTTTCTTTCTTCTTCCTCCCACAGCCAAAGACAAATCGGAGAAGATATTCGCTCTGTCTTTTGTGAAGTTGATGAGGTACGACGGGACAACCCTGAGGGACGGCGAGCACGATCTCATCGTGTACAAGGTAAATGAGAAGCTGTCCGCCTCTGGTGCTCTGCCGAGCCGGCCCTCGTGACCACAGTCCAAGTTGAAGAATTGTCCCCATCTCATTGGTAGTTATAGCTTCTCTGCCTTCTATGGGTAATTGCATGGTACGCATTCACCCCCGCAATGAAATTAAAATGACGTTCCAATTAAAATCCCTTGTATAATGACACCTTTACTGTGCCCATTTATCTTAATTGAAAAGGTAATGTAGGAAGAAATTCTCCCAATTAGATTTTTCTTTATGTTTTGCATTTACCAGTCAAAGTTGCCGTTTTGTCGAATAACGCTCACGTGCAACAGCTAGCAGTAAAACATAATTGAAAGCGTATGAAAAAAACAAAAAACATTTAAAAACAATCCACGGTAATGGAACATAACACTCCGTTACGACATAAAGAGCAGATACGGATCTCACTTGTCTTCTCCTGGAAAACCAGGCAGAAGCAAAGAAGTTGGAGGACTCTTCGCTGTACTTGTGCCTCCCCGCCACCAAGCTGGAGCTGGAGGAGAAGGGCTACTCCACCACGGGGAAAAACTCCCAGAACCTGGGCAACTGTTCCATCAGCAAGGACTCCTTCCAGATCTCCACCCTGGTCTGCTCCACCAAGCTCACACAGAACGGTAACGGCTTTTATGCTTATTGCATTCGTGACGTTTTCTCTCTCTATTGTCCCTCATTTCTTTCTCCACAAAGTGCCTTTCTAAAGACGCACTCCTAATCTGTGCGGGTGTAAAAAGAATCACAAACGCTAACTTGTCCCAACACCACCTGTAAACGTTTTGCTTGTTTGCAGCCCGGAGAAATTGGTGTTCCAGAAGTTATCATTTTCATATATTTCTCCTCCTGACCTACTTTCTCCTCCTCAACTCCCTTCTACCAGTCGGTGTCAGTTAGTCCACCGATGCTCTGCTCACAGAGTAAGATAATTTCCCAGGGTGCTGCGAAGGTCTAAATTTAATAAGATAAAGAAATCCCCACCTCTGCTCTGTGGCTAATGGATTAGGGGTTTTGCCCCCCCCCCCATCCTTTACATATGTTTATATATCCCAGCAGACATTACTGTGAACCCTCTTGGACATGTTGGTATTTCCAGGCTGTGTTAACATTGCGGTCGTCTCACTGTGCATTGTGGGAAAAGCTGGTCCGCTGCGTGTAAGCGGTCAAATGCTCCTCGCTCTGATTTCACAGTCACTCCAAACAGAACCGTCCTGAATGTCTGCGTGGCTTTTCCTTTGTTCTCTTTTTGGTATGCAGGACTGAGTCACCATTTTAATTAGAGCCTAAACGAAAGCTTCCCCATTCCTCGCGGTGTTGTTTGGACACACACACACACACACACACACACACACACACACACACACACACACACACACACACACACACACACACACACACACACACACACACACACACACACACACACACACATAAAGAGAGAGAGATTCACACCGCAGGCTAGCTTTGACTGAAATTGAAATTAATTATTTTGCTTGCCCAAAAGCAACATCCTGTTTGAATACGGAGTTCGTTGAGTCCTTATGTTTTTATTCATGCTAACACAAAGATCATTTTTAAATAGTCAGACAAGGGCAACGTGAAAGGTTACGCTCGGAGTGAACTGTTTACCTGACGTGTTGTGTGGCCGAGGTCTTTTTGTGTAATCCTTATGTATCCTTGTAGAAAAGAAGCAACACCTGTTAATTTTATTCACGTGCGGAATATGATATAATCATTTTGAATATTTAAAACGGGGTGGTATTGCAAAGTCAGGCTGGAGAAGATCATCAACTTGCGGTGTGTTAAGTCCACCAAAGTCCTCTCTTAAAGTTTGTAGTTTTAATAAAGGATAATTGCGACGTGAACGAGGAACATGGAAACGTCGCTCTGATGTTCAGCCCGATTTTTCCAACCCACTTCATCTGAAGGCAAGCACACCCCCAATCCCTCACTGCACGGAAACAAACTATGCATGCACATTACGGCAACTACAACGGGTGGCAGTTAATCCAGTAGTTTAATCTGCTCGCCGCGATGGATGTTTACAACCGTGTTCTAGAGCAGTTGGGCCCACCTGGAGCTTTATTCAGGAGCTCTGTGATTGTGTGTGCGTCAGCTTGTGTTTCTTGCTCCCTTCTACTTGTAGCAATGCGTTAGCAGCTTTTCCATAGATCCAAGCAACTGTAATACATCCTCTTGTACTATTTAAATATCTACGCGGTTGTTGATCTCGATGCGCCACAGATATTCTGGATTTCCACCCGACCTGTCTTTGTATTAATCTTCTTCAGTAAAAGATCGTGTCTCTACCCGCCACATACTGACACGGAGTCCTCATGTGACCTCGTGGACAAGTTGTTGCTGTCCAATAGAGACTTAAATGGGAGAACAAGTAGATTTTTCGTTGTTGCATTCCTAGATGTGGCCCAGATAACACGCACAACAAATGCTTATTTAAGCCACAGAACCCAGAGCAGGCCTCGTTAGATCTGTTGTTGCTGCGTACATTATATATCGTGTGGAAGGAGGAGACCTTGTGTGTAGTTACAGTTCCCTATGAGGGTTATTAAGTTTGGTCTGCGGCATACGTCGTCATTTAAATACCGTTGTGTGTGTGTGTGTGTGTGTGTGTGTGTGTGTGTGTGTGTGTGTGTGTGTGTGTGTGTGTGTGTGTGTGTGTGTGTGTGTGTGTGTGTGTGTGTGTGTGTGTGTGTGTGTGTGTGTGTGTGTGTGTGTGTGTGTGTGTGTGCGTGTGTGTGTGTGCCCTTTTCCGCGCCTCAGTGGGCGGTGATGTCAGCAGCCTCAGTTTCAGAAGCAGAATTCGCCCACTCCGATTACAGTCGATGGTGACAAGTCATGTCAGGAGCTCCAACCTTTGTCTCACCTGCAGACGTCCGGTATTTAACATGAAGCAGAAGAAATGAATCACCATTTCCTCTCCCCATTTTTCCTTTTCCCCTGTGGGAGAGCGGCTGGCAGCAGCGTGTGTCCCGGTGAGAAGATTCAGCTCCTCTGCTGATATTTACCTGGCACTTTGTGGCGCTAATTTGCAAGGCACCCGTAGGTGCTTGGGGATCAAGACGCCTCGTCGGCACTGCACACTGAGTTTGATTAAACAGAGGTGTGTGTGTGTGTGTGTGTGTGACATTTCTCCCACGGGGTGTCATCCCACACCAAAGCTCGAGGAAAAGGTTTTCTTTTAATAAATCAATGCAGAGCCAATCTCTCTCTCTCTGCCTGCTTTATTAAAGCCAAGAGCTTCTTTTAGAACTCCCACCTTCACTCAGATGTTCCTCCTGTTCTGATTCATCATCTTCAAAATTAGACGTGGTCGTAGCGCATATCGACGATCAAAGGGATGATTTTTTTTTTTATATAACTTTAACAGATTTCGGAATATAACATCCTTAATTACGCACCAGTTTGAGCCCGTTGACCAACACATTGCGCTACGCTGGTGAAAGTAGTTGATGCTACTATGGCTTTTTTAAAATGCTGTTTAGAGGAGAATAGAATAGAGGAGACATTGCTATTAATTCTTTTATATTTAGATATTTTTAATAAAACGCTTGTTTACGTAACTTTGACTGTATTGCTTGCAACAAGCTTGAAGCCTGGACCTAGTTGGAAGTTGATGACTCGTTAATAGACACTTCTAAACTAACAAATCCTTATTCTAATATCATAATTCAATTTTGGGGCGTTGACCGGACAATAATAAATGGACTGACGTTATAGAGGCCTGTCCATTGCAGTGCCCAAAGCACCCAGTTTTTAGTTCGACAGCCCCGTCTTCCTCCTGACGAACTGCCTCACTTTGAATGCCCCTTTGCAACAGACTGCTTGCTTCATACACAGGACACCTCATCCCTGATCCCCACACCTGAGATGAAACACTTTTTTTAATTAAACTAGATTTATGCATGCGGTCTCCCGGCGCTGGGAGCTCTTGTGAAGTGGCTGCTGGCTCGTCCCTGGGTGTTTGCCGTGTGCTCCACTAAACGGATGCTGGAGGAGAAGCGGGGATCTAATGGCAGCAGAGATGGGAGTGGGCGGAGCCTGCTGAAAAGACAAATTAGCATCCCGTTCCTACCTTAGCCGGATGGAGAAAAATATCGAATTAAAAGATTTAAGTTTTAAGAGGGAGACGTAATTTATGCTGCGTAAAGCTGCTCTTACATCACTGTTTAAACAACCGTGCACTTTTAAACTCAAGTACAAGGCTGTAACCAAACACAAGGCTATAACTTCTAATCTAAAAGCTATTAAGACTTAGTGGTTCCCTTTTGTGTGTTTTTAAAAATGAGTCTTGTCTTGTCCTATTCTCCCTGAATTGTTCCACCACTCTCCTCCTGCCATCTTTTTAGTAGCTTTTTATATTCGGCTGGCTACAAAGACATCCATTCTCAAGCAAGATATTGTTTGTTGCACCATGCGAACCACATCTCCCACACACTGTCCCATGTGCTACAGATGGCGTGGCCCAGCGATGATTTATTCTCATTTCATTACATGTGTCTCTCTCAGCGCCTCAACCTGTAGTTTTCAAACGTATACCTCCTTGGGGAGGGGGATCCCTGGTTATTTTAGATGGGGCCTCGTGACTGTACGCTGATAGGTTGTCAGGTTCGCAGATGACGGGCGTACATCACTTTCTCGACCATGTTTCATTGGCTCTCCCGTAGCCGATCAGGCATGGCGGGCAGACGGAGGGAGAAGCTGCTGTTCAACGCAGCCTCGGCTAATAAAACATAATGAATCTGCTACATGGCGTTTCTCTTTTTTTTTTTCTTCCCACATGTGCACTGGAGCAATTGTTCATAATCAATTATGAATCCAGTGTCTTTTAACTTTAAAAAAAGATCTGACTGGGTTTCACGGGCTGGCGCTTATGACCCTTAACAAATGGACATTTTGAGGTTCCCGATTTTTGATAATCTGCCAAAGGTGGACTGAACGAGCGCTACCTTGAGTGATTAATCGCATCATGACTCATCCTCTTGTGACTAAATTAATTTCCCATGATTAAAGTAAGAGATCTAATAGAATGACTTGCGCCACGTTTAGGAAATTCACTAACTGACTTGAAACAAATGGCCCCACAACGCTCATTAAACTCAAATGTTCAACCTTAATTGTCATTTCTCGCTGCCTCTCAAGCCCTCTTCACGCCGCGTTACCATTGATGAACATCACGCCGCGCTTTGTGCTAATGGCTTGTTTGTTTGTTGTTTCAGTGGACTTGCTCGGCCTGCTGAAGTGGCGCTCCAACACCAGCCTGCTGCAGCAGAACCTCCGTCAGCTGATGAAGGTGGAAGGTGGCGAGGTCGTCAAGGTCAGAGGGCGAAAGGCATTCCTGTCGTTTATTTTTGTTTGTTTTTGTTTTAACGAGTCGCAAACACTCCCACGGTCTTAACTCGCCATCTTCTTTTTTTTTTTTTTTTAAACTGTTGTATCCTTGAAAATGTGCCTCCTCCTCCCAGATTGATAAAATAAATACAAAATATATATACCTGTCGACATAAACAAGGCAGTCCCGATCCTACGTGTTCCTGAAGGTTACAGCTTCTTGGCAGCCGTTTCACAAAGGACTTCGCTTCCTGTCGGAGGGAGCAGGTTGCTAAGGAAGGAACCGCACACCGTGTAGTGAAGGGCAGGAGATCACCTGCTGTCAGAAGTATACGCCGGCCCTTTAAGTGCTGGGCAGGTGCATAAATCAGTCTCTAGATAACGTTTTGCTCGGGCTGGTAGGGGGGTTGGGGGGATCCGGCAGACTGCGGCGTATCTGAGGAAGTCCTTCACCCAGACAGTTTTGATCAGACCAGATAGAGGTGTCAACCACAGCTGGACCAGTTCATTAAACCACAGGGGTGTGACTATTATTACCGCCGCATCAGCACTCAATTTCTCCGAAGTTCCCCCGAAGCTGCAATTACGTAACACACTATCAGCGAGACAATTTATCATCCGGGTACCCACATTGCAATGGGCAGAAACTGTTTATTCGATACGATGCGTAAAGATTAGATCACAGATGCTCGCTCGAGGTTAAGAGGGTGACCAGTTGTGTTTTTAATCATAATACGTATATATGTATATACATATACATCTATTTTTTTAATCACCCTGATGGCCTTCGTGAGATTATCCATAATCTATTCCATATCCAGATGACACAGCCTTCACTTTGTATTGTGAATGCTCCGTTTCTGACACTCTTACATCTGTTTTCACATTGCCTCAACTGTGTGTGTGTGTGTGTGTGTGTGTGTGTGTGTGTGTGTGTGTGTGTGTGTGTGTGTGTGTGTGTGTGTGTGTGTGTGTGTGTGTGTGTGTGTGTGTGTGTGTGTGTGTGTGTGTGTGTGTGTGTGTGTGTGTGTGTGTGTGTGTGTGTGTGTGTGTGTGTGTGTGTGTGTGTGTGTGTGTGTGTGTGTGTGTGTGTGTGTGTGTGTGTGTGTGTGTGTGTGTGTGTGTGTGTGTGTGTGTGTGTGTGTCGACATCTTAACAGATGTAAAGGGCAGCTCATCAGAGCAGGAGTTGGGCTTGATTAATTCAAGGATTTTTTAATTTTTTATCATTGTTTAACAAAACAATGTATTGCACTGAACATCTGTTTTATTACACCTTTTATGTGATTTGGCATATGTCTTGCCATGTACAGCGCATCAGCATTTGATAAGGACGCCCTATAAGGATGTATTTAGCGTAACATCCCGCAGAGGGCCGTGGTTTGACTGTTATGTGCTTCCGTGTCTCTTCCTCTGTGATTCGGGTTCTAATGTTTAGGTAATTCACCGGGCCTCAGGTCATTTATCACTTTGAATGTACTCCCTGGAAGGGGGAAGCGATTTTCATTTTGACTCCGTTTGAGCTGCGACTTCTGCGACTTTTTGTTGCGTCTGCCATAACACGCTTTTGTTCGTCTGTCATTCTAGTTCCTGCAAGACACTCTGGATGCACTCTTCAACATCATGATGGAGAACTCTGACAGTGACACTTTTGATACTCTGGTGTTCGATGCCTTGGTAAGCGAAGCAGCAGGCAGACATCATAGCAGGAGAGGTCTGTGACAGTGGAAATAAACACTGCGAAATATAATATGTTGTCAAATCTTTCGTATGCTAAACGCCTCTCTTGACAGCCGCCTTTGCTCTGTGTGTTGGCCCTTTTTTTGATTTCCCAACACACTTGTTTGTATGCAACTGTCTGTTTCCCGTTCTCAGCTGTAGCTCTAAACCACGAGGAATTCAAATCCTTTTGTTTTTGTTTCGGGAGAGAACGGGAAGTACGATCCCAACAATTTGTCTTTTCGACATGCTGTGTGTTTGAGCATGATTCACCTGTGCCAATGAGTCATTTTTGACTACATGTGCAAAAAAAATTAATAAAAAAGGGACAGGTTGTGCGAAAAGAGTATGCAGAGTGCACCTACATGCAGTGCAGTCCACAAGTGTATATACATTCACATACTATTTTTGTTCTGGCTCTTTACCTCCGTACACTGGATTTTAAATAAAACAATGAATCAGGGATTTGTTTGTTAAATTAAGTAATAAGATATATTACAGTTTCAGTTCCTACAGTTTTTAAGTTCACTTTCTCAAACACCAAAGTCAGTACTTTAACCTCAGCCATTGTCTCGTTTTACATCCCATGTGCGAGATTACAGAGCTGAGACGATAGAAAAATGTGTATATTGTAGCTCACAAATTGTTTGAGAAAAGGAGGTAGAGAGTGTGTTTTGGTTATCTGCAGGCTCCTGAAATGGGAGAAAGTATGGGCAGTTTGCTCTCCGTAATGAGCGATGCGGCTTACATTCTAATGGATACGTCTCTGTTCCCTGACAGGTGTTCATAATCGGGCTCATAGCCGACAGAAAGTTCCAACACTTCAACCCCGTCCTGGAGACGTACATCCGGAAGCATTTCAGTGCCACGCTGGCCTACACGTGAGCTGCTCACCCTCCACAGACGCTCACAGTCAGACGCTCTAGCCCATGCTGCGAATAGCAGATTTAACGCTCTGTATTCTGCTGTTTGAAGGAAGTTGACCAAAGTCCTGAAGAACTACGTGGAAAGCGCTGAAAAGCTGACGGAGCAGCTCCTGAAGGCCATGAAGGCTCTGGAGTACATCTTCAAGTTTATCGTCCGCTCCAGAGTCCTCTTCAACCAGTACGTCCCGACGCTGTGTGTGTGTGTGTGTGTGTGTGTGTGTGTGTGTGTGTGTGTGTGTGTGTGTGTGTGTGTGTGTGTGTGTGTGTGTGTGTGTGTGTGTGTGTGTGTGTGTGTGTGTGTGTGTGTGTGTGTGTGTGTGTGTGTGTGTGTGTGTGTGTGTGTGTGTGTGTGTGTGTGTGTGTGTGTGTGTGTGTGTGTGTGTGTGTGTGTGTGTGTGTGTGTGTGTGTGTGTGTGTGTGTGTGTGTGTGTGTGTGTGTGTGTGTGTGTGTGTGTGTGTGTGTGTACACATGCATGCATGCAGACATATTGTCATTGGCTACACCTTATGTTTTGGTTGTCTTTATAATAATCAACTTTATTTATACAAAAAGACGCATTTAAAATGCAAACAGACAATTAAAGGCAGGGAGAGTAAAACTAAGTTAAATATCATAAGAAATGTAAACACAGAAAAGTATTTTTAAACAACAACAATAATCTGTGATTTAAAAGAAGAGACCAGGTTCGCAGCCCTTATCTCCTTAGATTTTTTTTTTTTTGCTGATGCCAAAGAGCACGAATATATTAATGTTATTGCCAAGTGATGAACATGTGGATAATTTCCAGATGTTTTGGCTTATTGTTAATAGTTTTAATTTCTATAATACTGGAGTTGTTTCAGTGTTATTTCATAATGCAACATCTGCATTGTGTGCAGCATTGATTGTGCTCTTGAAGTTGCAACAGGTAAAAGTGAACGGTTGTAACGGCTGCTGGTTGCGTTTTATTATCGTCCGTGGAGACGTTAAATGGATGATGATGTTGCCGAGAGCCACTGAACGAGGCGGAGGGGCTGATGGAGGATCCTGCTCTAATTGAGTGTGCAGAGTTTTGATTGGTTCGTCTGACTGATGTCTGGAGGACGCCTCGTCCTTTGCCTCGCGCATCAGACTCCGGCAACGGCGCTCTCTTGTCCGAGTCTGTCCATGTTCACAGCGTGTGACAACCAGCGGCGAGGACCCCCTGTCCGCGTGCTGCCGCCGAAGCGCCTCCTTTGGTGGGTTGCCAGTATCGGCTCTGTCGGGTCACTTGTTATCGAGTTAGAAGCTCTTCCTCAGTCCAAAGCTGTGTTTGTTGAGGCCTGTCGTGCAACTCTTGACGGTGCTCGAGGCGACATCGGCCCCGTTGAACATTTC
This sequence comes from Cyclopterus lumpus, assembly GCF_009769545.1. NCBI lineage: Eukaryota > Metazoa > Chordata > Actinopteri > Perciformes > Cyclopteridae > Cyclopterus > Cyclopterus lumpus. The sequence continues at coordinate 13,453,320 of NC_046984.1, forward strand.
TATGAAATGGCAGAGGAGATACTCTAATCGCACACTTCCCCCTTACCCCCACCCACCCCGCGACTTGTGAGTGGTGTGGCTGTCAGGAGCTCAACTCTGCTCCTCGGTGCGGCAGGTGAGAGGCAGCTTTAAGTAATTGTTGTTGTGGGAGCCCAAGACGGATGCCTCTAATCCTATGATTTCTGTAAGCCCTCAACAGTGACTATCATGGGCCTTGTAATACCTGCAGCCCCACGAGGGCTTGTGGTTACACAAAACCCACCTTGCTGGAAGCAAGCCATGCAAGCCATCCACCGCCTCCAAATCTGGAGCGGTGGAGCAATCCAAAAACTTCACACCTCTTTGACCTGCCTCCCTGTGTGGTTGATGCAGTAACTTTACCTTTTGCAATGAGCACCACGTGGCTCATTTGCAGCTAATACCCAGTTTGGGGAGATGTATGGGCTCTGCAAGTGGGATAAATGCATTTGCATTTTTGGTGGCGGATTGTGGTGCTGCTTTGTTTCCCCATGCACTATTTTCCAGCAATTGTTTCGGTGATGGTTGTTTTTTCTGGTGGCAGCAGTCTCTGTGCAGCGTTTGCTCCACATAACCAAACGAGTTGAGAAAGTAAACGCCACGTCACATATCCGTTCCTCGAATAGTATTCGAGGACAGTCATCAGCAGAGGTCATTAAGTTTTCCGATTTCTGTTTCCGCATGACGGCAGGCTGGTGCTTCAGTGTCTCGTCATGTTGTTTTTAAATGCTAACCTGGTTTCCGCTGCGTTTACACAGGGATGAAACAAACAAACAGCCTTGTGATCATCTGCCAGTGTAATGCTCTACTTCATCTCCTCCTAGGCTCTACGAGAACAAAGGAGAGGCCGACTTCATGGAGTCCTTGAGGAACCTTTTCACATCCTTCAATGACATGATGAACAGTAATTCAGAGAACACCGGCATGGTGAAGGTAGGCCCACTTTCACAACTCTTTGCCAAGAAGTAGCTGCTGCTGCTGCGTGAATAGTCAATTACTGCTGCGGAGTGAATAATAATAATGATAATAATAAATCTGCTGTGATTTGCCTCGGATGGCATGCTCTGTAATTGGAGATGCATCCGTCTCGTTAGATATAAACTAATGCGGCAGCTTATGAAACATTGATGTGAGGCTTCTGCTCATTGACGATTCTGTATTATCTTCTTTTTCTTCACCTTTTTTTTGTCACATGTCTTTGTGCAGATTTTCCTGATCTTTACTCTCATTTGCTCTCTTTGTGTGACAATGTTAGGCCTGCACATGAAATAAAAATAAAACAAGGTATATTAAAGAGCATCTTAAATAGGTGCTTATAGGAATCGTTCAATATTTTTCGGGAAATACACTCATTCACAATCTGTCCCCCAGCCTCCTCTGGAACTCACTGATTTTTTTTTCACATTATGACCTTGGCTGGGGAAGCTGTTTCCAGTCTTTATGCTAAGCTAACGGGCTACTTTCTGTGGATTCGTACAGTATTTAGCTGTGAGTGGTATCGATCTTCTAATCCTGTGTATTTCCCAAAAATATCCAGCCACACCTAAAAGATTAGGGCTCAGTCTGGAACCAGGACCAAAATGCGGAAAAGGGAAATGAAAAGCTGATAAACTCTATGCTTTTTCACGCAGCCCTAATCTTTCACATGTTTCTCGCAGCCACACATTATATATGTTTGTTCTGTGTGTGTGTTTTTGTTCTCTTCTCTTCTCTTTCTGGACGTGTGTGTGTTTGTCCTCTCTCTGCGTCTCACTCTGACCTTGACTGTCCTGTGGTCTGGGGCTCCTCTGGCCTTCTGCTCTTTAGCTGCTCCTTAAGGTATTTATCTCACTGCCTTTCAGCTTATTCTGGGATTTCATTCTCCTTGTGACTCAGGATTTAAAAACAAACCCACAAGTGTCTATATCTTTGCAGGTGCACTCAAAACATGCTACACACACACACACGCACGCACGCACAGAGATAACATAATCACAGTGTACATTCATATTGGCAAACTTCAGTAGATCCATGTGCACGTTCAACCATGGGAGAAGCTCAGGAGTCAGTTGCTGTGTAATTGGGTGAGATATTAGCTTCACTGTCAGTAAATTAAAAACCGATCTTGAGGAACGGCCACGAAGGCGAGGAATGCTGGTTTCTTCCCAAGTCCGCCCTTGTGAAAGCACTGTGACAGGTGGGAAGCTAATGAGCACTCCCCTCATACCTCCACGTCTGAATCCTGATGAACATCTGGACAGGGACACACACTCACACACTCTCGCGCACACACACAGACTAATGCATGTTCCCGGTGAGTGTGAGGTGCTCACAGAGAGAGGCGCAGGAGACACAACTCCTCTGAGAATTGCTGTGACACTTCACACAACACATCGCTGCACAACAGGCGGGAGTTAAGTTGTGGCTGAGAACAAAGTATAGAGAGAAAAAAAGAAAAGAGACTTTCTGTTTTTCTGTTCAAGTGGCTTCTTCAAGGTGTAAACAGATGCCGTTGAGCAGAGTCGGGATTGTTAACCGAATCAAAGTTAAGCAGCGTTTGAAATCCCAAGTTTCCGTCTCCCAAACTCTTTCTGTCTGCAGCGAGGTGGAGGTGTTGATATGCACACGCACTAAAAATATCAATTCAGATGAGAGCGACTTTATTTTTTTCTATTTTGACGGGGGGGGGGGGGGGGCGGGGTGGTGAATATATCCATGTTTGAAAAATGTTAGCTTTTTAGATACGGCACCGTGTTCCTCTGCCCCTGCGTGCAGACGTGATCAGATATGTTCCCCAGTCAACGTAACCATTTGAACGACGCGCCTGGAGTCGGCAACTAAGTGCTTGCTCTCGTCTCAACTTCCTCCTGAACGCCGCTAATTACCTTTCACGCATTTTCAGAAATAAACCGCGTGCAATAACACACGGGGATTGTGAACGGGTGACGGTCCCGTGGCGCTACGTCCGTATAGCTGATCAACCCAGATGTTGTATAAAACACTCCAACCCAGTTCCAGCTCGCGTCGTCATTCCCGTCATTAGTGGACGCTTCTGTTTGTCAGCCGTCGGGGGGGCACGCACTTGATGTTTTTATTGTAGTATTGATGGGCAAATCACATCTAGCTGTATCTATCAAGGTGAGTTATAATAATAGAGATATTAGATGTGAATACCAGTTGATTTATTACAAGTCCTAACACCACCCACTGCCCTTTTTTAATAAAGTAAGATGCAGTACTTACGGTATTATACAAACACTTGGTGGAAATATTCCCGCATATTGCTCATCATAAGAAATATTATTCTTGCTCATCAACAAATGATTGTTCTAGTTTATGGCCGTCTGGAGGCGAAATGTGTACTACAGCATGCTAGTGAGAGGCACAGTGTTTTCATTTTGTGAAACAGAACAGGAGGACACGGTGATCAGACACAATTACAAGTACAATGGAAAATACTGTATATCACAATGAGGGCTGGAGTAGCTGGCAACATCTAAACTAATGAATTTACAGCTGGAAATTATTGAAACGTTTCTTTTATTTTTCCGGCTCAGGGTGCTGCACTGAAGTACATTCCCACCATCGTCAACGACGTCAAGCTGGTCTTTGATCCAAAGGAACTCAGGTAATTTCATGTTTTCTAACGACACCTTTAAAGGGATACCTATTCATTGGTATATATTTTGTGACCTTCCCGGGTGTTTCTCAAACTGACGCGTCGTTGCGCACAACACGTTAAATTAAATGTTATTTTTGCTGGAGAACGGAAGGAGAAATCACAGTTTATTTTCTCTTATTCAACAAGCCTATGATATTAAGAATAACAGATAAAAACGGCAAAGAAAACTCAATAATCTGAGATTGTCGTCTGACCTTTTCTTACATTATATAAATTAACGGACTGTAAATTCCAAATGACCAAAACTCAAAGTTTTGTATATTTTTGTGTTCCAAAAATGAGAGGACATTGCATTCGTGATGAGTGCCTCATGGGTGTGCCCTTGATTTTCTCCCTCATTTGAATCCCTTTGATCAGTTATGCAACACTAAAATAGAATAGCCTCGTTTATGGAGCGTCCTATTTACAAATATGAGGAAAGCTTTTCTAATGTATTCGGCGGAAAACCTTCAACCGCAAATGAGTCTTTAATAACACATATTTACAATTTTGTACATTGTAAATATTTAGTCGAGACAAATTTGTTCATATTTAGTTCCGTTTGTCTCATGACGAAAGACACATTTGGAAATGAAGCAGGTTGCTTTGGACCAGGCTGTGAAACGTGTCACATCTTCTGCTCTTTCATTTAAATAATTTTTACATGTTAAATGCAAAAAAAGGTAGCAAACAATAGGAGAAATGTATTCACTTTCATGAAATGAAACCAAAAGTACAATTTCGCTCAGCGAAGGCCATCTATCGGTTGTTAAGATGAAGACGAGATGCTGACAGGATCGCTCCATCTCCGCTGGATCACATTTCTACTGGAAAACCTCGTGCTGCTGCACAACATCTTCCCACTATCTATTTTTGTCCAAGTCGTGCCACTGCGTGTGGGTATTCTCCCTGACCTTGGAATGTGCTTTAGCCTGTGCACTCGGCGAGGTTTGCCCACCAGTTCATAAAGTAAACACGCAGCACCTGGGCAGCGGCCATTCTCACAGCAGACTCTTGGCCACACAGGAGGGCCGATCCCAAAGAATGGATCCATTCTGTCAACCACAGAGTGGACTTCCGTATGTCCTTCTCAGAGCCTGAGTTCACTCTTAATTGTGTCTTTCATAATGAGGTTTGTACACACATTTATATCAGGAAATGTTGATTTTGGCTCCTGTGACTCCCGAGGCATTGGTCGACTGTGTGATATTGACGTTTAAAATGCAACGACGACCTTTTTGATGCACACATGTGTTAATTAGCTGGAATAACTCCAGGAGAAAGTGAAAAAGGTTTTGGTGCGATTTTTCTTTTGCTTCTGGGATATTTGTACATGAGCAGGAATGTAGCACAGCATGGATGTGAAAACAGGTCCTGGTTTCATTAATTTTAAGGGCAACATATTTGTATTGCATTTTGACATGTGAGAAATAATCAGGACGTCAGTATTGAAAATAAAAAAACAATCGTGCATCCTTCCCGGGTTTGAACAAGTGCAATGCTGCATGCTCCGCCATCTTTTCTGTAGTTTTGAGGCGACTCAATAGAAACCGTGGGGGTGTTTCATCCCCTGCCAGAACCTGTTCTCTCCTCATTTTAGCCTCAGCTTGCCGGCATAACAAGCACCTAGCCTCTTCATTGAGGGAGAACATGTCAGCTTTATGTGAATGCAGACTTATCTCTCAGGCTCTGAATAGTTGAATGCCCAATGTGTGTCAGCTATGCTGTTGGTTGTCTTTAAAAAAAAAAGGGAAACAAATATTCAGTTGAATGAATATTGTTTACACGGCTGTATCAGACTAGAAGTCCTACGGGACAGCGGCTAAAAAAAGAACCTCCTGACCTCGGGGTCAGTTGACACATCTCGATTGGCTCACTATATATTGTCCTATCCTCCAACCTAAGCCAGAATATCTGGAAAGTGGATGTGCAGTTCCTTTTTTTTTTTTTTATTGTGTTTTTGGACGATTGCTCGTAATAGGAAGCAGTCGACCGGATCAGTCTGACCTTTTGTCTTCATTGTCCTCCTTCTGTCTCCGCAGCAAGCTGTTCACCGAATTCATCCTCAAGGTTCCTCTTGGCCGCCTGGTGAAACAGAAGCTAGACTGTCTGATTGACATTGTCCACAGCGATCTCTTTACTCATCACGGTGAGAGCACACACACGCACACACACACACACACACAGACACACACACACACAGACAGTACTCACAGATCTTCAGTGCATGCACCTTCACTCAGGGAGCAGTATTATAGGCAATCACAAACACCACCTGCCTCCTCTTGCCAGCTCCCGAGTAAAGAGCATTGGGGAGGCGGAGTGGAAACCCTCTTGTTCAGTGATCTCGTTGCTAAAATCAACAAGACTTGTCCGTCTCAGAAAGTCAGTATTTACATCTACTTGGCCTTCGAGTCTCCGCCCCTCTCCTCTGTTTTACCGTTTGATAAGAGACGTCCCGGTATCATTTGTTCCTTCCCAATACCAATTTCAAATACGTGAACTTGATAACTGAACTTAAAGGAAAAAAGATCCAATATTGTATTGGTGCATAGATAGTTTTAGGCTTTACAGGAGGCATTTCTCACACTAATATTGGCATCGGAACAACCATAGTAATTCATCCTTTTTCTTTTGTCAGGTCATTATGTACTTTTTTTTCCCCTGTCGCACCCCAACAACACATACATCATACACATTCACACTTCTATAGCCCACATGAGCACCATACTATTCTGACCATTGTTGTAGCGATGTCAAATAAGACGGGCGGGTATGTAGAGATGGTTAATGAGTGCCTCGTCCGGTCCCTGCTAGCCTGCGGCGTTCCTGCAGACTGGGTCCTGCTGCAGTGACGGTCGAGGGCCAATCATTTTGCTCGAGGCAGCGGTCCTCTGAGGCCATGTTGGGTTAGGTCCTGATTTAGAAACACACACACCACACACACACACACACTGCAGAGTGATGGTAAATGAAATGCATGCCGATGGAGTAGCAACAGTGACTTAATGTGGCTGGCGGGGACCACCGCGCGTGTCTCAGAGTGGTCGGCTAACGTAAAAGAAGCGGACAACAATCATCCACTTGCTCTCCGTCTCCGTTACCAGCGCACGTTCAGTTCAGCATGGACGTGCCGAAGAGGAATTCTGAATCGGCATCTTGACCGCATGCGATGGGGCGTTTGTCCTCGGGAATAATCTAGTTTGATGTTGAATATAACAGCGTAAATGTCTCTGTCTTAAAAACTGATTTTAGTTTAGTGAGAAATCCATTTAAGGGAAATAATTAGTAATAATATAGCACCTTTTTTTTAAAGCTGGGAGCACAAAGTGCTCAGTGTGTACTATTGATCTGTTGCTGGCGTAACTGGAAAGGCTAGCCTCCCCGATGCTTGTGAATGGCCTGTGCACCGTGATGGAGAGACTCTCCCGCTGCTCGCTTCTCACTTTGGAGATGTTTTATTACAGATAAACCAGGGCGATGAGCAAATGGGTCAGCCAGACAGTTTTTTTTTTTTAATGGTGGTCTAATCAGCCATAGTTGTTCGATGCATCCTGATCCCCAGGAGGGCCCTGAAAGGTTCCCTTTGCCAGCCAATCCCCAAGTGAACTGAACAGGAATACTTGGAGCAAATGAGCACCCAGCAAAGATACTCAACTTTCTGAGCTCATCACGCGCTCATCCATATGTATTGGATGTGTTCACTGTTGCTGTTTTTTTTTTTTTTTCACTTGGCTGCACAGTGATTAACATATTAACCGTTTCTGGGTAAAAGCGCGCCCTAAATGAGCATTCTTCAGTCCCCGATGGTCCTCGACAATAAGACGGCAACACTTTCTCCGAGGGTTTCTTTTTTCGTGTACACGTTTGAAATTGAAATGCTCTGTGTCGAATGGGATCGGTATGCAGACTCGCTGCTGCAGATGCAAACTTAATGAACTCGAGAAAAAGAGGGATATTTTATTTTTTTGTTGTTTCTTTTCATTTTTTTTTTTTGTTGAATTTGTAGGCACAACGTCGTGTCACCTTCACCGTTTATGATGCAAACGGGGGGGGGGGGGGGGTACGAGCGAATAAATCACTCGCAAATGGGCTCATTGGAAGAGAACAAATATGTCAGCTGCTCCCCCGGTCTGCGCTGCATTCAGGGCCTAGCTTGATAGTTCCACTCCGCTTGTCCCGCTCCCGCCCTGCTAGCGTGTGCGCGTGTGCACATGTGTCAGTGTGTGTGTGTGTGTGTGTGTGCCTGTGTATAATTTGAATTTGAAGGAGGTATGAATTGAAGGAGGGTCCTGTAAAAAAAATTTTTTTTTTAAAAAGGTATTAATCTCGACTCAATGTCGAGACGTCCTCAGATGGGAGATTTGCTTTTGTGTTCAAACTCTGGGATATTAGTACCCACACGTACATGGAAACACAGTGTTTTAGGAGAACAACAATATGTCAGTGCAGACGTGGTTGTCACTCTGTAGCGCTTGAAAGCTAAACATCCATAACGTCAGACATCAGAAGCAGATTACTTATGATTTGTTTTGTACAGTCGGAGTTGGACAAACTCTGTCGAAGCGTGTTTGGGTGGAGTCACTGACCAGAAGCTCTGGGCATTGCTCACGAGGCTCGAGGGGGGCGGCAGAGTGGACCGGTCCAATGCTTCGGGCCAAAGTGAAATCTCTTGACAGTCCTTTTATAGATCGGGATAAGATCTATTGATTATCCTGTGAGCTTTCATCTAGCGTCTCCAAGTGGCAGTTGTATTTCCACGTAGTTCGGGGTTGGATAATTTTCGATAATTAAGACATTAGGATGCATATTCTTGATATTTGATGAGCAACACACTCCAGCCAGGTTGTTCGACTTCTTGCACAAGACGTCCCAAAATGCACAGGAGCAAGATCACGCTCCCCGAAGAGTGAGCCGTCTGTGATTTGGGTGTCAGCTCAACCCATTTACCATTGTGTGTACATGTCTCACCCCTTAACAGGAGTATTTCTGTTTCACCGAGAGAGCAATTTAATGATCCTCAGTATTTTGGTCACTGTTGCCTTAATCATTGCACCGGCCTCGGGTTAAAAGATGACGAAGAAAGGCAAATGTTGGTAAATTTCATAAACAACTTCTCCTTGGCGCCACCTACAGCTCAAACTCGACATGTTTTGCCCCACAAGTTTAAAGGATATACAAATTGCGAGGCCTTGTGAGTGCGTTCTTTATTTTTTTATAACAACAATCTCACTGATCAACACACAAAGTGAATGTGTCGTTTGAAAAAAAAAAATGCTGGTTTATCATTTGGACCCATATTTAGTCTTCAAGTAGCTTCCCTGTAATTATTTGTTGGATAAGGATTATAAAAAGGCATTCAGTATGTGAGATTTCCGAGAATAATTGTGTAATTAATGCAATAATCAATGCTTGAGTCATTAAAGTGCAATTTCAACTTCTGCAGAATCCTTTATTTGTTAAATTGCTAATGGCAACGTGATGCATGGTCTCTGTGTGCAGTCCTGTCTTAGAGTTACTTCCAGTGATACTGACATAAATGATAATGAAGACTTTCACCTCAGCCAAAGAAGCTGAAGCATCCTTTCTTCATCTGTCTCTATTGTGTCAATCCATACTGTTAAATTTCCTTTAGAAGGGGTCAGAGAATATACAACTGAATGGATTCATGTTCAATACCTCTGGGTATTGTTCATAATGAGATTGCCATAGTTCATGCTGTTTATTATCATTCGGCCTTGAGCGTGTGCGTTTGTGCGTGTGTGTGTGTGTGTGTGTGTGTGTCTACCTTTGTGTTTGTTTTCTTGCAGAGAGGTTATCAATTGATATTCTCTCCATAAGTAAACAAAAAACCTGTTCACTTAACCCCCTGATACTCTGCATATTTTTATTGAACCAACCAAGCTCCAGTATGTGTGCCAAGGCTTTTAATGTGACCCCACACACATACACAAATGCCACTAAGATTAATATCAGAAGGTTTAATAACGCATATGATAATTTTGTGGCTGACTGCTGTAGGGCCGCCTCCCGTGAGAATCCTCGGTGGCTTATCTCTGCTGTGCTCCGTGTCCAACCGCCAATCAAACGCTCTTCCATCTGCAATTGGAAATTCACTTTTTGACGTTGCAGTCTTTTCGTTCGAAAAGTATTTTCTGCTGTTTTCTAAAACGCTAGTAGTGGGTTAGGTGCTTTATTTAGGGGCACCACAATAATGGAACATATTGCAGAGGGATCATTATGAATTAGGTTCATAAGGTGTTTTTTTAACTTTGCTTATATTTCAAGCAAGGCTTTTGATTGGCTGTAGGCCTGTCACAAAAACTAATTTTGCGGTACCGATAAATTGCCTCAGAAATAATCTTGATAAATGAAATGATTGTCATTTAAGACTATTTTAATCCACTGATTTTAATAATACAATTGCATAATGTTGCAAGAACACCATTCCAAAGAGCAATGCACTTTTAGTTTTCACAAATATTCGCACAAATTGGAATGCAAAGATATTCTAAAGAGATTTTTGCCACATTCAGTTTAATTAATAAATTAAATCTGCCCAATTCAGGCCCTCTGAGCTGTGAGGAAGCGTGTCGGCAGCATATGCTGCACAGCCTCGTGTGATCCATCAGCTGCTCCGTGTGTTGCGCGGGGCTGTAAATGTGTGTCTTTGCCGGCGTCCCCGCAGATTGCCGAGAGATCCTCCTGCCGCTGATGACAGACCAGCTGAAGTTCCACCTGGAGAAGCGCGAGGAGCCCAAGGCTTGCTGCCAGCTGCTTAGTGACATCCTGGAGGTGCTCTACAGGAGGGATGTGGTGAGGAACGCCGCTTTCTAGTTTTCATGCATCTCCCGCTGGTAAATAGTAGCATATCGAGGGGTTCCCGGAGCTCCTCCATACAGAAGAAGCACGTTTCCACTGTGGCTGTTTGACAGAATATCGATGTGCTGTTCCTCATTTATCTTTTTCTGCCCTGCTTGAGCATTGTTCCGCACTGTTACGGCATTAAGGATTAATATATTAATTGTTTTTCCAATTAATCAATTAATTGTTTTTCCAAATAATCAATTAATTGTTTATTGGCCTAACATCACTTTCCATTACAAGCTTGTTATTGCTTGTTTTGCAGTCCAAACCCCCAGAACGTTACATTTGCAATGACAACAAACAGCATTTTCAAATCTGATTATCTTCCTTCCAGATGACTTAAACAATTAATTATCACATTTGTCGTCCAACTTTCTGAAGCGCAATTATTGGATTAATCGACTACGTGTTTGTTACTGAACTGTGTCTTTCATTGAAGTCCACAATACACACGCACACTCGCACACACACGCACACACACGCACACACACAGAGCTGCTTCCCGAGTGTTTCCTCTTCCATGCCCAGACACCTGATGTCCTCCCTCAGGCCTGCTCAGACTCCCAGATCCCATTGATCACCACGGCCCGGCCTCCCACACAGCACTCTGCTCTGGATTATCTCTCTCTCTCTCTCTCTCTCTCTCTCTCTCTCTCTCTCTCTCTCTCTCTCTCTCTCTCTCTCTCTCTCTCTCTCTCTCTCTCTCTCTCTCTCCCTCCCATTCAGCCTCCTTCTGTCTCTCGTTGTGCTTCTTCCTCTCCATTCCTTTTATACTTGTCCTGCACTCTTTTATAGAGTCCTGTGTACACTTTGACAAGGAAGTAAATAAGATGGGAAGGAGTACTTCTGAGTTTCTTATTTATGAAACAATTAAAAAAATTTTTTTTAAAAACTGGCAACCTTCCAGGCACAAGCCTCTCCGACTTTAAATGACCCCAGAATACAACAAGAGTTCATCCAGCTCCGGACCGGTTGCTCTCTGCCTAATATAACGTGGAAAAGTCCACAAAGAACTGAAATGAATCTTTTTTTTAGTCCCATAACCACAAGGTAGCCGGTTCGATCCCCGCTCTTCCCATGTGTTGCATGTTGAAGTGTCCTTGAGCAAGACACTGAACTCCGAGTTGCTCCCCGGGCGCTTTACTGCTCTTTAATAAGAAAGCATTTCCCCACGGGGATCAATAAAAGTGTAGATTTTCTTCTTTTTTTTTTTCCAACGTTGCAACGTTTTCTTCAGTCAACCATTCATTCATTGTTCAACTCCTGCCTACACCCAAGAATTTAACTTGAAATTAAATTAATTAAAAAATTAAGTTAATTTTGCAATCAAGTTCTCGATTTTAAATCGGAACGTATTCAGTACTTCCTATTTTTCAAGTATTAAATTCACACTGTAGTATAAAAAAAGTAGGCTTTACCATGTGGTTATTTCATGGAGACTTTTTTTATTTATTGATACCAGAAAGCAATCTATATTGTGACATATAAATAAGTTAAGTCAAGTGAAGCAGTTACTATATGGGATATCAATTTTTTGTTTATATTGCACACAAAAAACAGTCTGGGAATCAACGTTTGTGCGCGTGTGTGTGTGCACACAGACCTGCGTGAGACAAGAAAGTCCCTCTCCAAAAGCCAGGATTCACAATATATAAATAATTTTGGCTGGTCATGTTTGTCGGGTCTTCAGACCTTTTTTAAAGCGGTTGAAAGCCAGTTTTGGGGTTTCTTTCAAGACTCGTAAATTTGCAGTCCAACATCTAATATAAAGATGCCACAAATTTGGAAATTAGAAGATGTGTTTATAGCCCTCGTGGCAAATGTAAGAAATTAATGACCGTGTTTTATTTTGCAGGGTCCCACCCAGTGGCACGTGCAGATCGTCATGGAGAAGCTGCTGAGGACGGTCAACAGGACGGTCATTTCCATGGGCCGCGAGTCCCCCCACATTGTAAGTTTGTCTGATTTTTATTTGTTGCTCTTGTACCCACCAGTCGCGCTCTGTTTTCTTCTGGTTATTACACGCACACACACACATACACACACACACACACACACACACACACACACACACAGACACACAAACTCGTGCACACATGTCCAATTCAGAGGCTTCTGTGTCCCAACCAGCTTAGCTCCCACAGGACCACTGAGACTCCAATTCCATTCCAAAGCTATCATTAGAGGGAAGGTCTAGCTCGGCAGAAAGCTTTCACACAACCTCAATCTAAAACTTGCTTTGATCTGCTCGGATCTTTCTTCAGCCAGTTTGTTTGTTTGCCGGTCGGCGTGTATGTTTTTGCTTTTGCTGTTTTTTTGCCCGTGTGTGGCTCTGTGCTGTAATCTAGAAACGCAAACCGCGTATCCCTCCCACTGCCGCGAGCATTCTTCTACCCAATCACTCTCTCAGCTGGAGCTCGGAGGCAATTAAAGCACTTATCAGTCATGGTATAAATATGCTGTCTGCCTTATTTCCGTTGGCAAAGCCATCATCCGTTTTCATGAGTCCAAAGAGTCCAATGAATGTCAACTTCTCTATTTGTGGAGTCATGAATATCAAGTTTGCTATTCTCTGGCTCATTGCATCGCATCCTGTTGACGCTCGTATTAATCAGGGCTGCGTGTGGCTGCTGATGCGACTCTGAAAGTGAGACTCGGGCAATAAACAAATGTAGTTTTTAATGCAAGGTGTTTTGATGGAGGTTCCTCGGAGGGCACTTCAAGGTATTTAATTTTTTTTTTTTACTGCTCACTTAAATACATCGGAGTGATGAGAGAGACATTTTCTCCGGACTTTAAGCTCGTATTGGAAAATGCGGAGTCGTACGATACAGAACTCATTATATTGATAATGTTACCGGCTGCCATAGCGTCCTCTCTTCCCCCTGTCTCGGGTTATTTATCGTGTGTGTGTGTGTGTGTGTGTGTGTGTGTGTTGGCACAGCACCCTCTCCATATGGGCAGCAACAGTGTTGGAGGCAACGCTCATCAAGGCAGCACACGCAGGCCTCCTCTCTGCTGTATTATACTAAGTGCACCCCCCCCCCTCCCCTTCCAGCACCAGGCTGCTGAATTTGCACAAAAGCAGACCGGCCTCCTTTCTGGTTAATGAAACTGCACTAGCCATGACCTCAAGTGGCCCTAATTGGAACTATCTACTGTGTACACTTGTGCTGCAGCCGCTCTCTCCCATACTTCTCTCATCTATTTACAGCCTCCTTTCCAGTCCCCGCTGACCCCTCGCCTTTGTCAGCGCCTTTAGCCGCTGAACTCAATTGCCTTGACATTTCCAAGTACCTGCATAATATTGAGCATCAGTGTGCAGGGTGTCCTTCTACCCAGGGGAGGGGTTTGAGGCCGCATCAGAGTCTTGTCTTTATTTTGATTGCTTGCTTCACGATCAATAAGGTTGGCGAGAATTTTAACCACTTCGAGCGCCAGTCTGCAGGCAGATTGTCCGCCGCTACCCCGACGACACCGCAGCCGACTACCGACCTCGTTCCTCTTCGTGGCAGCCGCTTACATTTTAGATTTATGCATTACTGTTCTGCTCTCGTGTCCCCGCCCCTCTCCCTCTCTGTCTCTCACTCCTTCCTGCTCTCGCCCGGTGGTGGTCGACGCAGAATGCGGATGAGAGTGATCACAACGACAGCCCGGGGGCGTCGGTTTTGTTTGTGTGTTGTCACCGCAGCGCTGCGCCTGGTTAGCGGCTCGCGCGGCATCGCCGCACATTTGCATCGTCGGACATCGCAGCAGGCTGCATCTTTTTATATTCATGTCCACCTTCACACAGGCGGAGATGAGAGTCCTTGTGAATACATTTACATTAGGATAGTAGCAGGAAAAGTTCTACCTTTTTACAATGCCCTTGAATTACGTTTCCCTCGAGTTTTAAGCCTCTGGATGAGCCTCTGCAGACACACATGAGCAGTGAGATGCTGCTGGGAAAATCCTCTGCTGTTGAAGTTCCAACCAAACCAATGAAACGCACCTTTTTGTGTTTTTCTTATTCTGTCATGTTAGCCAGATTGACCTTTTTTTTGAAGTTTTAGCCAGCAAACGCCTAAAATGAATAATACCGTGTACCGAACAGACCGTAGCTTTACCTGAGTGTTGGTTTTTTCATAGCTGTAGTTCTGATGGTTGTGGTGATAGCTGTCTGCAGTGCTTCATGGTTATCCTGCCGATCTACCTGCAGTGTGCAGAAGTAATGGAGAGGAAAGCTGCGGGGGAAGGGCTTGTGCGATTGATTGACAGTGTGGAGCTGAGCGACTATCGGGTGCCGGAGCGCGTTCTTTGCTGCATGCACTCGCCGACCAAATACCTTGCAACAAAGCCATCTCAATGACATCTATTCAGATCAGTATCCACTCCTTTAGCCTTGGCTCTCTCTGTGTATCACTCTCTCTTTATCCTTGTCTTCATATCTGTTTCTGTCCACATATTTCTCTCTCTGTGCTTCCCTCCCTCCCTGCCTCTCTCGCTCCTGCCGGCCAGACTGCTGCAGAGCTCTCACAGAAAAGAAGCATAGTGAGATATGGCACTGAATCATAATGCCTCAAACCTGCACTTATCACTCACACTCTGCACCTCTCCTCGCCTCTCCTGTGCGCCAACTTTGACTGAGCGTCCTCTTGAATATATCGACCGTGCGACAACTCATGCCAGACGTCTGCTCACTGTCAAAGTCGCGTGGGGGGGGGATGCTCGTCACCTTCAACCCACGGAGGGCCGCGGTTAAAGGGTGTAAGAATTTGAGATGTGAAGCTGCACCGGGGTTCTTGTTTGTACCCTCAGTGCTGTGCTGTGAACATCCACTCGAGGGAAGCCCCATGAAGATGGCCCTCCACAGGGTGAGTGGAGGAGGAGGGGGGGCGGCGGCAGCAGTGTTGCCCTCGAGCAACATCAAGTTCCTGCAGCTTTATGCATCCATGTGAGGGTGACTCTGCATCTCTGGGGCATTTACTCACAGCTTTGTCCCCACTTTACCTCACAAGTTCACCTCACTGCTGGTCGTCGGCAACCTCAGGCAGTGGCATGTACGCACATGGACACATGGACATGTCCGGAGGTCCACCGGCAGCTTTAAAGTAATAATGGTCCGGGCAAAATAAAAACTGTGCTGTAAGTGTAAGCTTTGGATCAGGAGCAGGTTCGTACGCAGGTTGACTGCCTGCACCAAAAGCCCTTCGTTGGTTATCCCTCTTTTGTATTCTGCTCCGCATTGTGCCACCCGACTACATCAAAGAGATGCAGGGCTGATTTCAGCTGGGTTTTCAACCTTACCGCACGCTTTTCGTTAAAATCTCGAATAAAAGGTTTGGTTCACTCAAAATATGAAATAACATTTCCTCACTTTACCCCAACGACGTGTTTAGGCATGCATATAGTTTTTGTTTTGTTGGCACACGTTTTGAGATTTATTCGTTTCTGAGATCTTAATTGCTATTGAACAGCATTGAACCTTTTTTCAAAAGAAACATACCTTTTCAGCGACACTTGATAATTTAGACGTCAAAACAAACCTGAACAAATGTAATTCAAACTGATGCCAACTGCTATATACCATCAAAGGAAAGTGAGACAATATTCTTTTTTGGAATTTGGGTGAGTCGGCCCTTTTTATAAAGGTGCTTTTTACGAGATTGGGGACATTTTATATTGCCTCTCAACATTTTTATGCACCAGCTCTGTGAACAAAGCTCAGAGATGCTCGATTAAAACACACACAGAGGGCGAGTGACTTCATTCTCTGACATTACTCCACTTTATCGTTCTATTACAAATATTTTTTTTTCAATGCTCACAATTCTGTGTATTTGATGAAAAGCAAAAAGTAGCAACCTACTATGATGCGTACTCTGCTACTATTCTCCTTTTGCTTCGATGATATTCAGCCTCCTCCAGACGCCGAGAGCTCTGTAAATGTCTGTTTTTACTTTTCATATTTTGCATATTAAATATCTTTATTGTTTTGTTTTTTTATAAACAGTATAAAAACACAGTATTGCACATATTAAATCAATTGCACTTCTTTTAAGGTACAGATAAACATCTAGTTCTCTTTTGATGCTACAGCATAACTACTGAAAGAAATCTACCCGGCATGTACAAGAGTGGAGGTGTGAGTCACATGTAGCCAACAGAAAGCAGCATGGTGGTGCTTGTGGAGGTCAAACCAGTGTGGAGGTCAAACTAGTAGTTTGCAAAGGTATTGTTGTGACGGTAGATGCTTCTTTTATGCCCTTGAAACCACTTTGGCGCATCTCCTATCTTATGGGGCAGTGTTTTTGGCTTTGAGAGACTTCAGTTCTTTGCTCCTGCAGCGCTGTTAATGTAATGTTTTCTTTTGGCTGCGTCCCCACTCATTACTATGGTAATAGCCCTATTTGATGCTATACAACATATGCTAATATAGAGTAAACGCAAATATTATTTTCCTTGTACATAGTCTCTGAACCCTATGTAGAGCTACAACAAGAGTTTTTTTTTTTTTTTTTTTAAACTGTACAATCAAATAGATGGCAAGTCATGAGCAGGAGCTAGTAAATAAAAACAAGTGTGTTGGGCGAGGCCAAAAACAAACATATTTTTGTCATTTTCTTTAAAAATTGTTACTTCAAAAGCTAGAAAATCATCCTGCAAAATCCGAAGGTTGTAAAAAGCATGCAAGGCTACACGCCTGCCACCCTGCACTGTAGAAGCCCTGGTTGTGTTCGGAAGTGGCACATTCAGTCTCTCTGGCTTGGTTTCGGGAGTCGCTGATGCAGGATGCTGCAGCAATACAATCACAGCTATCTTCTGTTACCACTCGCATGTGCTCAGAAACCAACATTATTTGTTGGACTTGGGTTTCATGACTGAAACAATAAAGGATCTTTAAACTTGATTTTCTATTCTGAGCCAAACAGTTTTATTCTGATGATGTTTGATTGGACTCAATTACTGGGTTTCAATGACTATGCACTTTGAGGTTAGTAGTTTGATGTATGTTTTTGTAATGCACAGCCCCTTTTTGCTGCAGCTTTAATAAATATTTTCCACTAAACCTTAAGGTGAATCTATATAGATATATATTTATATTTTAAAAAAGTACATTGACGTCTAAGTTTGCAAATGTTATTAAGAAAATAAGTGTTATTTATTCATTCTTTACTTCAAAGTCAGTTGATTTCAAGGAGACATTTTAGAGATGGATAGAAAGTTGATCATAGAACTCCAATACACAACTTCTTTGTCCGTTAGGGTCTCTTCTTTAGATATTATGAAAGTCTTCAATCTGTCATAGTTAGTAGGTGATCTACATATGTGAGTTTATACTCAAAATAGTTCTTTTTAATTACTCTGGAGAAAATGTATCCTGAACAGTGTTAATTGTGCTTTGCAGTACGGTGATATGCCGTTGATGGAGACCTCAGAGCATCGTGGTTGAATTGCCAGCCTCTCCTGGAGGCTGGAAAGAAAGACATAGTCCCAACAGGCGAATAGAAATGTGACGGTCCCCCGACCATTATCATAGAATAGGACACCCGTAGACGTCTGCTAGAAAAATATATGCAAATAAACAGAGGGAAATCAAATTTGTCTTTTCACCTTGCTGATCTCCAAATATGTTGCCCCGGTGTAATTTCACACCCCGTTTGAAGAAATTAGTTCAAAAATAACTCTGAATCCATTTGTGGTAAGCGTGACCTTTTTAGAATTTTCCATGGAATCCGCACTCGTGTCCCATTACACATCCTGTCACCTCTGACAGGGGCACTCTCAGTATCCGGTGGCGGCGCTCTCCATTAGTTTACCAGGTCTGCAAAAAGCCGAGGAGGATGTGACGCAGTAGAAGAGGATGGATGAACCAAAAAGAGAGCTGGGGACGACCAGACGGACGCGTAAATTCTGTGCCATGGGGAGCGGGTCGAGGAGACGCTTCTGTGTTCTCACAGGAACCAAAGTTTCCAGCGAGCGTGCTTCTTGGAGTCGGCTTTGGACTTGCGCTTTGGGGTGGAGGTGAAGGCCTCCTGGGGGTAAGGCAGGGAGGCGAAGTGGCCGTCCGGCGTCGGGCAAAGCCTCATCATCAGCGGCTGCAGCTTGTCCTCCTGCTGCTTGAAGTCCAGCTCCACACTGCAGCACAGAAACAGGGGGACACACCATCAGCAAATCAAATGCTATTCTGCATGCAGCCATTACCCGCACCTCCTCCAGGTGCTCTGACAGTACATGCTGCATTGGGTTGTATTTTGGTAGAAGCATCTCTGTTTTTCTCCTTTTTTATTTCCCTGCTTGCTGTGTTAATACGACCCAAACGCCGTCTTCATATGAGAAGCATTAATCCCTGGAAGACTTTCTTACTGTGAAAAGTTTTCACGATTTGAGCAGAAGGAATGAATTACTGAGAAATAACAGTATTTACTGCAATAAAATACCGTATTTTCTTTTTTTCTCCACCAGCCTTTACTTTGCAAACCAGGCTTTTATGTGAATACTGCCTTTTTTTAATTTGATACATTTTACTGTGTATATTCTTCCGTCATTGATACTGAAGCCCCGTTTCTTTCCCCTTCACGCTTCTTTTAATCTTAACATGTTTTGACTGCACACACTCCCCCTCCTAATCGTATTAAGTCTCTACGTTTTGGCCTGATCTCATTGACCTCTGCACTGACATCTGTCACTGCACTGCTCAGCCTGGTAAAGCGACCTACATGTCCCGCTCACTCCATCTTTATTTCCCAGAAATTTAGACTATATTTGATTGCATCTGGCGGCCCACTTTGGCTTCCGCCGCTGTTGTCGTCGTTTCTTTGGTTATTTTGCTTTCTCACCGTGACTTATGCAGCCAGTGCTGGGTGTTGAACCAAATATCTTTTCATTGGCTTCGAATGAGATCAGAGCCTTTTTAGTTTAGTAGTTTTCAGTTTATATTGTGTTGCTTGTATTATTACACCATCAGCAAAAGTTGTGGGTGCAGAATATTTTTTTTTTTTTGTGTACACAATCGCGAGTCTTTTCCTTCCCTCTGTACACTTGCGTTTCCCCAGGGTGCACAGGGATTTATCTGGACCAGCCTTCATTGTAATCCAACGCACATCTGACTACTAGGTTCTGCTAAGTGACACTCCGATTACAGCCTCAGCTGTGGGAAGTGTAGAGGGACTTTAATCCGCTAAAGCCAGCAGCCTGAGTCGGGCTGGTGGGGGACTCTGGCCGGACAGACTTACGTAACGCCAGCAGGATCCAGCTCGTGAATGCTGCCGTTCGCCTGGCTGGACGACGACTTTACAGATTTATGCCGTCGTGAGCTGAGGTGGGCGGTCGTCTGCCTGCTCTGATTGAAAGGCAAAGCATCTGTAATGATTTCCCCTTGCTACATTACATATTCTTTTTTTTCTTATTTCTTTCTTTTTCTTTTTTTTTTACTGCGACATACATTGAATATCATTTAATCTCAAAGTACGATTTAGTAACACAAGTGAGCTTTAGGTGCAGATTAATCTCGCTGTTGCAATTTAAAACCAAGCCAAATATACATTTCTAGGCTGTGCACATGAGGATTTGATGGTGGGACAATTAAAGAAAACAAGAAAAGAAACGTGTCATCGTTAATGCTTCAGTTTTTACTACACGCGCCGATGCTTCCGGGATTGATTAGAACAGAACAGACGTAAATGTGGGTGTCTGACAGTGACTTAAGTGATTATTGGGTGCTGAACTCGACACTTTGCATTTGTTTGACTCAGGCCTTTCCAAAAGGCCAAGAACACTGCAGCTATCAGCAATAAATCACAGGATGTTAATTCCACTGGTATCAATCCGCTTCACTTTGTGCACGCAGAGTAACAAAGTGTGTACACTCCCCGTGTGGTGTGGATGATGTCGGGGAGATGAGCACGCGCTCCTTAAAACAACCAAACTAACGCACCAGCATCAATGAAACTGACCAATGAACAAGTTACTTGGCTAAATTCCTAAAAATGCTCTTACCTGCTTGTGTATAATTCATCTTGACTGTATTATCCAGTCTATTTTGGATTGATTTTCTTTTTTCTTTTTTTATTCTTGTCTTGTATTTACTAATTGCTTTTATTATTGTTCTCGTTCTGTTTTTATTTTTCTCACGATATCTACAAAAGCACCTTTTTGTTGTTCTTCCTTTGGTCGTGGCCCAGGATGCTGAACTACGTGTATGAACAAGGCCCTCGGCGTCACGATGTATAATAAGATCAGGATGTCCTCTAAAGTCAAACTCAAGCTCACATATTAAACGTAACTCTACACAATTATCAAGCTCTTGCAGCTCAAACAACTGCAGCATCAGATGAATAAATAAAATAATACACAAAAAACATCTACAACAATTAGCAAAAAAAAGGCTTTTACAAACTATTTTTGTGCATGCATGAAGTAGTACTCGGTTAAGATTTAGCAACATACATGAGATAATCCAACACGTTTTGGTACGATCCTGCAGCAGAGACGTTGTCATTTCACTGTGAGCGTTGCACGTTTTCAATATGCGCTTTGACCTTTCGTTGCGTGACGACCCCGCCCCTCTCCGCCATGTTCATTGCTTCACGGCGCAGTCGAACACAAATGATTTTCAAAGGATTACAGTTCACATCTTGAGCTGGTTATGCAGAAACCCCGTTTGTACGTCTTTGTCGAGCCGTTATTGTCGTGTTTTCTTCATCTGACGCATGTTTACAATTTGTTCACACCATCTATCCCACTTCGTACCATGTATGTGTTGTCGGATTATGAACCGTTATTGAGCTGCACTGATTTGAACACGCCACCTGTATTTTCCAGACTTGATAAAGCTTTATGGCTGCAATGTAATCGGACTCAATCCGTAAACACACTCTCTCAAAAGATCCTCAGTGTACATATTTGAACAACTTGTAGGTTCACGATGCTCTGAACGCAACAGTGGTCCCTGGTAGCTGTTTACTTTGTCTGGTTTATTTTATTTTTGTGGCCGCTGAATCTACGATTTGCTCCGTTTCAATCTCCCGGGGAGAATCCTGCAAAGAAAGGAGGTAAAGTGGTCTGTGGCTTTGGGACCGCCACGCGTGGCCAGAAAAAAAGAAATCATAGCTTAATTTGGGGAAGAAGATAATAATCTCATCTTTGAAACGCACTCCAAAGGCCTTTTAATGAAAAATGTATTAGTCTCCTCACCCCGGCCCAGTTATCAGCATTTCCTTATGAGACTGTCACAAGCCCTGCTGTGTCGCGCCACATTTCTATATTGTTTTTTTTTTTTAGCTGAAAGTGAATTTTGTTGGCCTTTCCCTGTCCCCTCGCTGCCGCTCCCCTGAGTGTCCTGTCGGATCGGAGCAAATTGAAGAAGGCACTTTAGGCCTCGTCAGTCTTTAGCCTCTCTCCCACACTTGTTCTGGCTCTTCCTTTTGTGTCTCTCTTTCTCTTGCTCACTCCCACTCTTTCCCTGTCATGTCCCTGCTTTCCAAAAAGAAACATGTGTCTGTGTGTGTGTGTGTGTGTGTGTGTGTGTGTGTGTGTGTATATATATACAGGGACTCGGCCTCCCTGTTCCACGTTCTCTCGCCCTGCCTTCCTTGTCTTCCACCGGTTGCGAGTGTGCTCCTCCTGACTGTCCTCCCGCCGTCCCCTTCGCACCCTCTTTCCAACCCGGGGATCACTTCTGTAGCCATGGCAACCAGCTTGCCGCCACGTTGGAAAACATCAGTACGATCGCACAGGAAGAGATGCCGAGTCGTGCGGCAGGACGTTCCTCGCTGCTCGGTAATTTCCATATGCTGTAATGCAATCGGCTCGTCAGCCTTTGGCGACGCTTAATTGATTTTCACAGCTTTCGCACAATAGATTGGAGATTTTTTTTTCTTTCTCATATTTATTCCTCTTTTAATATCGTATTTGCACTGCACGCGGCGTTATTCAATGACTGTTTTACCATCAGATAGTGTGTTTAATGATCAGCTGTTGCTGAATTTATCGCGAGACCAAATTGGGTTCATGGGAAATGACTCTGTTCCATTGTGAACAATGGCACCCGATGGCGGGGACCTCCGCCTCCCTTAATCACAACCACTTAAATCTATCTCCCTGTTTGATCAGCACATTAGCCCACATAAATGCAGGGTGGGGAAAATGAGATTACAGGCGTTATGACACTAAAATAAGCATTTCTGATCCCCGGCTCGCCCCGTCCGTCTCTTTTTTATTTATTTTTTTTCTTCCCGTCCCGCCTCCCTCTGTGTTTTTTTTTTTTTTTTTTTTTTTGGCACCTGTTTTTTTTCATTTCTCCCCACAATTTTCTCAGTCAAATACATTACGTCACCTGGCGAGATTGGGATGAATTGCAATAATCTTTTCATCCCTTTCTCACCTATTCTGTTTCAATGTCGCGCACGCTGTGTTAAGCGGGCGAATCCCCCCCAAGTTCATTTGAGCGGGCTGTGAGGGGAGATAACGTGTGCTGGACAAGACGCGGAAAGTTTACGGAGGGAGGATAAAAGAAAGACGGTGGTTAAAACTGAGGAAAGTGGGACCAGACAAGGACAAGAGGCAGTTTGTGTATTCCGTCTGAAGCCCCCCCTGCGCCTATAGTCCACAGCACCGTATTGATCCAGGGCTGTTGTTATGCTACGGATGGTTCTCTGTGATGATGCCATGTACTCTTGGACAAATTGATTATGCTGAAGAGTGCATGGCTGGCTCCTCTCTGGGCTGCGTTAACATTATTTATGGGCCCATATGTCCACTCGGGTCATGAAGGCGGCTACATCATAAATATAAGAGTTAGGGATTTGGCCCAGAGCGTTTATTCTCTGCCCGAACCCGATTGGTTTCAGTTGAGTAAGATTGCTTCGTTCTATAATCATTAACCTAATAGTGATTTAGATTTTTAGTTGCGCCTTGAAAATCATGTCACTGCACTGACAAAAACTTCAGTTGACTTTACATTAGAATTTTTTTAGGCTCAGGCTCGGACCCCAAACTGCTGCCGTGGTGACTTTGACACAAACTATGTGGGTTTATGTCGGGGTCGGTCCGGCTTTTTTGGGGCCCGAGCATAGCACAAAGACATGAACATCCAAAATCAAAAACCTAATGGATATCAAAAGCTATTCTTCCTACGTACAGTGTGTGTGTCTGCATAGCTCTGCTTCCTCTCCTGTGTTCCTCCGCCTCCACAGAGGTTGTTTTCATGGAGATCTCAGTAATTAGATTGGCATTTAATCCTGCGTGAATACAACTGCTATATTTGATTCTGTGTCCAATCAACACAATTTAGCATGCCAAGAGAGTCTCTTAAAGGAGAACCCGGGTCAATTTAACAGATTTCAAACATCTCACTTAGAAATTTCTGCCCTTTTTTCTGCCGGCGAGGGTTGTCAAAAACGAGCATTCGGTTCGATATCGAGTTTCCGTTTCGAGTTTCTTCCTCCACAGATGAAGCGTTTCAATTGATCGTGCCACCAAATGTGTTTTGATGTTAATATAGCGCCTGCTTGAAGACAGTTGTCAGTGTGTGTGTGTGTGTGTGGACCAATCTGACCTGACCTCGTCTGTGACGTCATCATATTACATATCGGTTTCCCTCTGGGGATTTTTTTTTTTAAGCTCAGGTAAGAAAAAAAACTAGATAAGGCGGATATGTTCGGACAACTCCCTGGCACGTGTACTGTATGTACAAATGGAGACTTAATCATAGCTTTTATTGCAGCCTGCATGTTGCATATTTTAAACCCTTATTGGGAATTCAAGTCATGGGGATGCATAAATGAGACACTCAGTGATGAGGAATATATGATGAGTATAGGTACACCCTGAGCTGTCAAGATCCTCTTGACAAAAAGAACCCCTTGAATGGGTCACTCATATATATATATATATATATATATATATATATATATATATATATATATATATATATATATATATATATATAAAT
Source organism: Cyclopterus lumpus (assembly GCF_009769545.1). Lineage (NCBI taxonomy): Eukaryota > Metazoa > Chordata > Actinopteri > Perciformes > Cyclopteridae > Cyclopterus > Cyclopterus lumpus. The sequence continues at coordinate 13,477,778 of NC_046984.1, forward strand.
TTGTATTTTATTTATTATCACACTGCAGTTTGTGCTCACAGATTCAGAAGGATGGTTAGCGAACGTCTCAGAGTCTGGCACAGCGGGGCAAGCACAGTTGGTCTTTACTCAGGCAGGCAGAGATGGAGGACCGGTAGACCAGAGAGAGAGAGAGCGGGGCCCTCTCGCTCTCTCTCTCTCCTTCAGGGCCAAATCACTGCAGAGTTACCATTAAACATGCTGCTGACTAATTTATAACACCAGGCGAGCTCCCATCTCAGCAGTCTGTCCTGTGTCATCCATCCTTTTAGCCCATTGCCGCGTAATTCACCCGCGTCGTGCTCTTCCAGTGTCCTTCACATCATGTGCCCCGTAACTCAGCTCCCTTCACTTCCTCTTGCTGTCATTTGAATCGTCGCAAAAGCAGGCGCCTGTGTTCTTGCGTGGCACCCTGCGGCCGCGCCGGGGCCAGCTGCGGCCGCGCCGGGGCCAGCTGCGGCCGGTGAGACCACGGGACGCACCGTCCTCGGCTCATCAGAGGGAACGGAGCTCCTTCATTTCATCAGCAGCTGATTGAAGTTTGGCTAGAGGCTTATCAGTTATTCAGAGCGGAAGATGGAACAATGATTTTTTTACATTTTTTTTAAATGCTCTTCAGATGTGAAAGCCGACTGGGTGGAGCAGGAGTGTCCACTAAAACACGCTATATTATTTAGCGCCTCTCACCTTCCTACCCTTTAAACGTCTTTTCGTTCTCATCTTTTTTTCCGCCCTTCAACTTCAACACGTGCACACACACACACGCACACGCGCACGTGCGCACACACACACACACGTGCACGTACTGGTTTATCTTGTGCAATTCTCCCTCGTGGGGGCTGCAGACTGTCAGTCTCGCTGTGTATCAAAGAGGAGGGCTCAGGCCTGACGGAGGTGTTGGAACCCGCGAGGCTCTGTTGGGAGGTCGGGGGCCTTTGAGCTGATCGCACACAGCTTCACGTCAGGGCTTTATTTGATTAATCAATGGATTTCTTTTAGCCACACTAGTGATGTGGCTTTAAGGATTGCAATGCCAGTCATTTCACCACTTTTGGATGGATCGCCATGAGACTTTGCACAGACATGTTTGTTCCCCAGTAACTTCCCTGACTTTTTTTTTTCATTTTAGGTCCACATGTGTGGTTCAGAATATACAGCCTAATGGCTTTGTGTGATCCCGTGGCCTTTTTCATCTCGATTTTTAGTCAAAGCCAATACTTTTTAGTTTTGCAGACATTTGGGTCATAATCCAATGACATTGCTGTCAAGCTGGCTGAACTATAAAATGGTGACCGTGGAAAAAGATTATACGTGCTAAACATCAGCGTGCTAGCTTTGTCGTCGTGAGCCTGTTATCACGCTGAGAGGTGCGTTTAGCAGCGTTTCGATTTTAATCCGTGATTTTCTTTCTTTTAATCTTCAAAATGTCAAAAGATATTACAAGTTCTGAGAGCCCAGCATGACAACCAGTGAGAAATTGTAAGGGATTACATTTGCAGCAAATTCTCACATCTGAGAAGCTGGAACTGGACTTTTTTCTTATTTTTGCTACTGAAATAATTCTAACCAGCAAAAGTATCGACACATGCTAATGTAATTCATTCCACCCTTTGCTCACTCATTCTTTAGCATGTTTTTTTATTTTTTATTAGCCTTTATTTAACCAGGTCGGTTAAATAAGCATGTATCCTCTTTGCTTTTCAACCATGTGCCCTTTTGCCTCTAAATCCAGCGAGCCTTCAAACCCCCCCCCCCCCCAGAGTGATTTGAAGGGACAATGGCAGAATGAAAAAAGAGAGAGGAGAGAGAGAGAGCATCCACATTAGTCTTGCATCCCCTGGCTCTTCCCCTCCTCTGTCTCCTTTTCTTCCACCTGTTCACCTTCCCTCAAGGAGAAAGGACGGGGCACGTTCGGATCATCGTGTCTTTCCAAGAGAAATGGCCACTAACCTGTAAATAATGCATGCGCTGTTCCGGCACGTGTCGCAGTTGGCCGTGTCCTGTCCCGTTCGATAGGTGAGTCTGCGGGGAAGATAAGAGTTGTGAATGAGTAATTACGGGACTTGTTAAGCCGCTCCCTCACACCTTCCCCTCCCGTCTTGTTTGTCGGCCCTCGTTAGCAGGGCCCCGGGTAAATGGGCGCGCGGCGGAGTCACGCTGCCCTCCGGAGTGGCCTGTGTCCGGCAGCCAGGGGCGGAAAGAGCACCGTGTCGGCCATTAGCTGCGGTTGACTGATTTGAGGGTCACATGAGTGGTACACGGGATGGGTGTCGGGGAGGAAGCGTCTCACAGAAACCGAGTGCTTCGTCGGTCTTTGAGCACGGTGCGTTAACAAAGCAGCGGCGATAGATGTGCAACACTTCTAGTTGTCAGGCTTGACTTTAACACTGGAAAGCCTACATTACTGGTTGTGTTTGAGACATTTATGACAAGAAAATAAGTCTTTTGCAGTGTTCAGTCGCAAGTTTTAAATATTTTTTTTTGTTCACGTCGGCTCGTATTCTCCACGTTTCATTGTGTCTGGAGACAGAAGACGAGCGTTCCCAAGTTATGGGGAGTATTCAAGAGGACACCACCAGCAGAAACAGCTGACTAGTTATGGGAGTTAAATGTTTGCAGTGTCAGAATTGATTTGGCAAAGGCGTTTCCATAACCCATTTAGTGCATCAGCTCTTTTTCGACAAAGGCTAAAAACCACCTCAAGCGAGAGTAAAAACTATTTTTCTTGCTATTGATGGGAGTTTTATTGAATTGTGCCGTTTTCCATACATCATTTCTAATGCGATGCTTCAAAAATGTGCACGTGAATGGAAACGTGGCTATTGTTCTAAGCAGGCGAAAGAGAGAAGCGATGTCTACCGCAATTAATCAGCCATACGACGACTCTTTGGGAGTAAATGTAGACTAAAATGCATCATTTGTGAATGCCCTACATAATTGTTACATTGCCCTTCAATTACATTACAAATGTCCTTGTGAGATAATATCAAAAATAGGTTTCGGCCACAGCTAACGATTCATTAATTAGTCACTTCTAAAATGTGAGAGCCCAGTATGACCTACTCCATCTATTGTTCTTAATATCGAGGCTTTTTACTCACATTAGAGAAACTTCAGCTTTTGATTAATCCACAACATAGTGTTGTAAAACACACAGTAACAGTTATCCTCAGTATCCTCGTTTTGTATAACCTTCCATTATGGGAATAAAATGAAATGTAAATTAGATGGCTCCTCGAAGCACATATATATATATTTGTTTATAGTTTTGCTTTAGACAGCAGCCCTTTGGCGTCATACAGCCAGCTCGTCTTAATTTGATTGTGATATTGATTTCACCGAATTCACATCTAAACCCATCAATATCCTATTATATTATATCCTGTGTGTCCCTATATCGTTCTATTATCAGTTTCCTCTGATCTAAAAGTTCCCATTATAGATTCCTGTTTCTCAGAGGGCAGCTAAAGACCAGAATGAGAGCACTTGGTTTCGCGCTTCAATGGTTTTCTTACTGGACGAGAGTGTGGCAATGTGCATATTGATTGACAGCGATAGTTTTCCTCTGATAATTAATGACATATTACAATGGAAGTGCTGTGGACTCACTTCACCAATGACAACGGTGTTCTTGTTACTCCGGAAACAAGCTGCAGAGCTCCGTGTCACGAGGCGTTTGGCTCTTTAGCCGCAGCGATGGGCGTAGCTTTTCTGAAATGAAGTCGCTTTCAGAGCCACGAATAGTATTGCATTGCATTTGGTTCAAAGCAGGAATTATTCTGGATATTATATTAATATTATTTGTCAAACAATCCCAACAATCAGGGTTTCTCAAATATGCATGGCTGTGAAAACCACTGGATTCTTCCCATTGAAGTCAATGAGCTAACTTTTACATTTTAGTTCCTGTCTCTGATCATTTTTTGCAGTAGACACTTTTCCATTGTTCCTCAGGGACTCTTTGTCACTCTGCCCATGAGCAACCAATACATATTAAACAGCTATCATACATTTCCTCTGTGTATCTACTCATTGCTGTGCTACATGCTCGGACAAGTATACGAGAGGTGTTAATATCAATATTGTCATTTGAGGCCGTCGCCTAATGAGCTCATGGATGAGTCCAGTGGTATATGGAGGTTTGCAGCTTGGATTAATTTGAATGAACGGACTTGCAATTTAAACGGGGGTGAGCGCGCCGTGGGGGGTCGTTTGTTCCACCCAGGTGAGCCGAACAATCATCAGCCGATGGGATGCGCGGCCTTTTGAAAAAACTCTCCCTTATTCTCTCTATTGTTCGTCGTCGCGCTGTCTAGATCTGTTTCTAGAGCCATCGTTGGTCCTTCCCCACCCTTCTCTCACACCGAGCCATTACCGGTGTATTTATCCACCCTACACCCCCCTCCCACCCCTCTGCGCTACTAGGCGAGCTCTCCCAAAGGTCACTTGAGTGGGTGGGAGTCCAAAGGCATAACAACATGCACACACACACCCCCCCCCCCCCCCCCCCCCCCACACACACACACACACACACACACACACACACACACACACAGTGTTAATAGACAACTAGCTAACATCGAGTCCCCATGAGTGTGATTAATTGGGTCTGGCCTGCCAACACTAGCTGATGATGCAGCACCTTTATTCCTGCGCTCTGTGCTGGCGGACGCAGCCAGCGATGTACTTTGTGAAGGATGCCATGCGGCTCTAGTGTGTTGCATGCCCCGGGTGCAGGGCTGCACCTGAGCGCTCGCATGCATGGTGTGTGTGTGTGTGTGTGTGTGTGGGAACACGAGGCGAGTCAATGTGCTCTAAATTCCTTTTGTTCCAGCAGCAGCTCGGTAAGAGTTGCTCAAACAATCTATAAAGTTCTAAATAATACAATAACCAAGGGATGTGCAGCCTCAGCCTTCCTTGTCACTCTCATCTACTTCCTTTCACACGCTTGATTTCTCGCTGAGTAGCAAAGTGGGGGAAGTCTTCTGGGGTGTTTTTTTGGCGGTCCGCAAGGGCTGTTTGTTTACTGCACTGACGAAGTTGCAATCGGGTCACTTCCCATTCTTGGATGGGAGTAAAACTATCCCAGGTGAAGCAGGCGCACAAAGGACGAGTAACAATCGTAGAAGATATCTAGATACTTCATCAAATGTAAAAGATGCAACTTGTTGCACGAAACCACGTCAGAGCAAATATCAACTCTTAGACCGTAGCATTCTGACTCAGCAGTTTCAGGGGGAATTGTGCTTTTTATCAATCTCAGCACATTAGCCGTTGAATTTATGTCTGAGCAGCATGTCGCGGGCACATGCGTAGTGATGAATGCGCACAGCGTTACATTTCCTTTCATGAAAAATGACTGTTGTATAACATACGCAGTTATATATTGGATAATAGTTCACCTATAGCCCGAGGGCACTCCTATTTGTTGTACCAGTGACATTTATGTAAGGGGAGCATGGAGCTAATGGAGTGTGACTGAAGCGGCATTAGATATATATTTTTTTTTTGCTTGGTTGAGAAAAAAACAAAATAAATAATGTAAACGTGTACAGGAAGAAGAAAAGTAGCGTTTCAGTTGGGCTCTGATGGATTACAAGAGGCTTACACTGCTCACTGACTTAAACTAAATGTAGGCTTTTGTAATTAAAGTATGGAAAGACAATGCGATTGTTTTTTTATGTTTGTGACCAGACTGCACCATTAAACAGTAGTAAGTCTTTTTTTATTTACACGTTAGAGACGCATCTGATGAAGCAGATGTGCTCGGCAACCCAGAGAAGATGCTGCACCACACGTGGGCTTACTTTTTCTTTTTTTTCCTTCTTTTTTTAAACTCGCGACACACTTTTATTTTTATAGTTTGGCAGCCTTTTTTCTTTTAAAAAGTGAGAGTTTCTTTCATGTGTTTGTGAGGATGTTGGCTTGACAGGCGTGTTTGTGGTTATTTCCCTCAGGTTTTGGACTCCAGGTTGGTATGATGTCGATTTGATATGGATTTTCTTACTCCGTACCCCTCTACAGCGCCGGTCAAACAGATGGGGATCTGAGTGCAGAGCCCCAGCAATTCACTCAACAAATTGGCCATTTTGTTTGCCTCATCCCTTTGGATAGACAATCCTCTTTTTCACCGGTCTCGATGCTATCTACAGCCCTTTTGTATATACTCAGTATCCATTGGACAGTAAATTACTTTTTCACGGGCTATGGCTTTTTCAAATGCCTTGGACCTACTAGATAAACATGGCGTACTGCTGGATACGGCCAAAGTGTCAGCGTATGGTTTGACGTCCTCCTTTTTAGAATGATATTCATAGTTTCAATGCATTTCTCATATTCAGACATATTCAGTATTCCTATTTATTCTTAATGAAACCACTGGGCGCTACATGCTGCTTCAATGCAAATACTGATCACACACACATTGGTTTACGCTTTCGTTGGCGGAATCAGTCCCATTCACAAGCCTAGTGAGCACTTGTCTGTTTCACATGACGGGTCATCAAACCACTGGGGCCAAATTGGGTGAGATGAATCATCTGTGAACAAGTTCTGCTGCAGCGCCGTCATATCTGGAGGGAAATCATCGCACAAGGACACTGTGCTGTGCTCGCACTGCAGGGCACATTCAGGTAAATGCCACATCATCCCAGCTACACGGGGCTGTGATCTCCTTTTCAAGTCTCTGGGTTCATCAGCCACGGCTCTGGTGGACAGCTGTCCCATATACAATCTTGTCCTTAAGATCTAGAAATAAAACGACACATCAAGAGGACACTTTTCTTGCTCATGAATGTGCCCTGCGTCTCTTATGTTTCCTTGGCGTTGCCCTGTGAACACTTTTACTAAATAATGTTTAACTATATATATATATATATATATATATATATATATATATATATATATATATATATATAACTATATATAAACGTTTCATTTTTGGCCAATGTATGCCTGACACCACTGTGAAGTAGGGGGGCACTAATCCAATTCACCGGATCAGTGACGACTCTGATGCTGACCTTTTTATCAAGCAGATTTGGTATCAACCATTAACTGACTAATCCACAGTTTCTTAGTCAACGTGAGAACATTCTGTGATCATTGTAGTCATGGTGGGCAGCCAACTCAGTTTTTTACTGCTGCAGCAATCGCTGTTTCAAATGAGTTCTATGCAGTGAGCTGTACAGTTTTTAAAATGAGTAAAAAGAGAACATTGATGCTCGGTATCGGCAGGTACCCTGAGGGAAGTAACGGTATCGGGAGAGGAAAAAGTCCAATTCATGCATCTTTATTGTGAAGCATTGGCTATAAGTAAGATGTCTTACCCTTCTCTGTGGGCCTCCCCCTTCTCCAGTTCCTGGATGACCCCCAGCAGCACCTTGATGGTCTCTTGGCTGGAGCTGATGAGATTTTCCATGGCCTGGAGCTGTGCTTTAACTTCCCCGTCCTGATTCATAGGCACTATTTGCTTGCAGGCCTCCTGTGTTTGGTTGGGCGCTGCCCCACGAGCCTCGCCACCTCTACCGGGCGTCAGAGGCTCATCCATGCCCCGTAGAGGCCGGGCAGATAGCTGTCCTGTGTGGCACTGTGCCTGTGTTGTACAGCCTCCGCTGGAGCGTGGTAGCGTCTCACTCTGCACCCCGTTGAGCTGCAGGGCTTTCTTCCGCTTGCTACGCACAGACGGACTGTCCAGGCACTCCACCTGCGTGAGGGAGTTCCATGCGATGGGGCCCGTAACCTTGGAGGCCCTGTCCGGCAGGGTCCGGGACGAGCCCTCCTCCAGATTGAGCAGCTGCCTCTTGGCCGAGCGGTCGGTATCGGCCTCCCTGTGTTGTAATCCTGTCCTGGCTTTGGATGGGACACTGCAGAGCTGGTACTCAGCCTGTGCTCCGGCTCCGCTTCCTCTCTGTGTGTCTGCAAGGCAGTCTGTGTCTGCAGAGCAACTGAGCTGCAGAGCGTCAGAGCACAGGCCATCAGGTGCAGTGTGCTGCTCCACTGTGGCAATGCACTCATTAGTATGGAGCAGAGCCCTGGTTCTCCGGACTCCACTCCCCCCGCAGGCTCCCTCCTCCTCCTCCTCATCTAAACCCTGCTCAGCAGCCTTGGACTGCTTCACCTCCATGACAAAACCGTTATTCTGACCTCTGTAGGTTTCCACGGCCGCCACGTGCTTAAAGGTGTGGCCTTTTTTGCGCTCGAAGGGAAAGGTCTGATAGCGGTTCTTCAGATCGGGGGACGTCTGCACGCCTGTGCTCCTGGTGACGTTTGGGATGGACCGGCGGGCGGGGACGGTCATGTACTTGCGGTACGCCACTTTGTAGGAGATCGGCTTGCCGCCTTTCCCCGCTGCCTGCAACTCCGCCTCCCTTTGCTCGTTCTGTGCCTCGCAGATATCCTTGAAACGCACTTGCAGGGCCTTGTTCCTCTTCCTCACCTGTCGACTGGCTTCCAGGGAATACTTCACCTCCAGCGCCAGCGAGGTGGAGGGCACGGGCACTGCCTCCGAGTCAGACTCTGAGTTGGTGAGCATGCATTTGCCGCCCTCCTTGCTCACCATGTTTCCTGAGAGGCATGGAGAGAGACGCTGTGTTAATCATCGATAATGAGTGGCTTACACAAAGACCCTGCCTGGCTATATTGCATCCTACTTGACAAAACCCACCCGCTCTCTCAGCTCAGGGAGACGGGAGGAACCTGTGCAGTTATTTTATTAATATTATCAAACGAGTGCTTTTATTGCATGCCAGAAAAATAGCATCACAATTAGAAAATGTAAAAGACAAGATTAGTCATGTGATTTGAGATACATCGCCTGATAACTGAGTATAAAAGGGATAATTAATGTATTACAATTTGAAACTGAAGGTGTGCATGTAAAATATATTTATCCTTGAAAGAAAGTCATCATTTCCTTTTTATTGCCAGTTGGCAAGGGTCTGTTATGCTTGCCAATCCGTCTGTGTATATTTACTGAAAGCCCTAAAAATATTCAGAGCAGATTTCCATGGCGCATTTAATCTTCATCGCTGTGAAACCGAAAACACCAAATCAGCATAGCTTCCATTTGTTTATTATTTCCAGTTAAAGCAGCTCTCACTACCAGTTTCTCCTCTCCCACTTTCTAAGTTGATGAGTGTTTGTGTCTCAGTTCGTATGGAAGCTATCAGACACTGGACTTACTCTCACACACTCAGATACACAACAGGCTACAACAGTAGCAATGTTCTGTGGATTAGACTGTGCCTGAGGTCTGCGCTCAGTGTATCTCTATGGCTCATTAGGTTCAGCAGGATTTTTCACTGTCTGACCTTTCCCTCTTAATTATTAAGTAAAAATAGGATTTTCGGCCTATTTGGGGGCGCATTTTCACTCCTCTAGCATATTGAAGTATGGGTTGTGTTCATTTTCCATTTTCTAACTGAACGGAGACAAGAGAATATGCCGAGAAATTGGGACCTGCAAACAGACAAACTTTTGACAGAGAACCGCGCAACAACTCCCCCCGGGGGAACGCATCATAAGCAGGGATGTGAATATGAGATATGAATTATCTTTCCCCACTACCACAGGTATGGTGGGGGCAGCAAAAACTCTGCTCTGTGATGCTCTGACGGAAATATAATTCTCCTTCTGCCTGCTGATTTACAATAAGCAAACACTCCACGCGCACATGTCGATGCTGAATCGGATAGGATTATAATTATCAGTCTCAGCTTATCTGCCATCACAGCTCTCTGTCAACTTCCTGTTTCAAACCTTTCTGTTTACTCACCCGGGAGCTATAGAATGAACATGTTGTCTCACCATCTTCCCCATCATCTTATCGGCCTGGCTCTGTGTTATTAAATTATGGTCTCCCAGTCCTGCTTTGAGAGGCACAGCCACCTGTCTATCTTATCGAAGATAACATGACAGTTTCATCATCCCGCACATCGGTCTACAGACATTGACAGCCTGGTTGTGACTCAGTAGCCTCTGTAAATATAGCAATATTACATGTTGGCATAATAATTCAGCAATCTGCTGAATTATAAAGACATAGCAACAATTTTCTCCGAATGAATATATGAATAACTAAACCAGTGAAGGCATGCCCAAGATGCTCTTGCTTCCAGTGTTCTTTCACTTTAAATTCTCTAAACCTAACCCTAACACCGAGAAACCAGAAAAACAATGTTTGCTGTGAATAATATCTTTTCGTTGTAGATCATACCTATAACTATCAGAGTAGCCTGTCTTGCATGCCAGAGGCCAAGAATCTCATGGTCATTGGCACTCTGTTTGTAGAGGACCTGTCAAAAGAAACCCATGTTTGAAACTCTGGAAAAAAACCAGCCAAATGTGCCCAGCAATGTTGACGGTCTTCCCCTGAACCGGTCCAACCATTGCCTGGTAATGTCACTGGATACACTGTCTGAGAACAGCACGGCACGCCTCACACAGACGAGTTCGAGCTGGCAGCTTTCTGCACCCCTCCCCCCCCAAACCCCACCCTCGTCTCGTTTGACCATGCGCCGCTTATTCCTCGATTTTATTACCTGTCCACCAGCTTGGCTGTGCTTCCCTGGTCCCTCACTGTCGGTGTCCTTTCCATGTTTGTTCAAAGGATGACATTTTGAGAGAGAGATCAAACCGTAACCCTAGATCCCCTCTCTCTACAAATAAGGTCAGTGAATACGTCTTTGTCATAAGCTCGGCCCAAGTTAAACATTATATTCGATACGTGCAAAATGACATCTCGTTTACAATTCAAGATGCCACATCTTGCTCCGAACAGTCAGCTATCGAGACGTGAATGCATCTCGGCGGCGCGAGCGGCAACCGCGTTTTCTCCGCTCTCCCATCCCTACGCGTGGCCTCCACGATGCGTACAGCTTCATGGTATTGTGTCATATCCTCATTTTGGATTTGATCCCCTTTGACATGCCGGCACCGCGGGCCGAATGATGCGTCCCCGGCTCCACTTGTCTGATTTGTTACCCATCGCGGGGTTCGGGCCCGGGCGACTGCAGCATCACTCGTATCTCACCTCCGGCGTGGCACAGCCTCCCCACGGCCTTGGGCGTAAACGCCAGGCTGTGACAACTGCCTCTTTTAGGGTGGACCCTTTTTAAAAAAAAAAAATTATTTAGGGGCGACTAAGTGAAATGAACTGACCCACTAGTTTCTACCCAGTAGGACAGATGGAAAACAGACCTCACAGGGTCATGTTGCACATGGAAAAACACATCAGACACGTTCACAACTGACCTCGTTTTAGCAGCAGAGCTCACAAGGCTGTCATACTGGCACTAAGGGTTTTGTGTGGGTTATTTCTAGGGACACAAGTGAATTTTGTCCATTTAGAGAGGCTGTTTCGCAAGGCTGGTTCTTGGGAAGATGTTCTCTTCTAATTCAGCCATTGTTTAAAGCTATGGAGCGATGCAAGGACCATCCAGATTACTGTCGTAATGCAATTCATTATTCTTTTCATGGAAATGGTCTTGATGCTCCGAACATGTGCTCAGTTAATGCAACACACCTTGAATTTTAAAATGGTTTCCCCCCGTTTTCTTGCATTATTTTAAACCGCATATGAGTCGGCGGTTTTGTGAATGGCAGTCGCCTAATTGAACTTTTGGTCGCCGGGGGTGGGCGGGGTCTTTTAAAAGGGGCGAACGTCAGTGTTCTGATTTCAACCTGGGGTTTGAATGTTTACCGTACGTTTGAGCTCGACTAATTTTGTTCCATCGCTTCTGCTTCCATGGACAGGAAAATTCATTAATATAGTACGCATCACAAAACCGGGGAATTGATTAAGCGCTGGAAATATGGCTATACATGTCAATTAGCGACTGCAGCCCAAACAGCCTTTCATGTTTGAAATATTTAACTGGGTGTTTTACTTTCTTCTTCCCTTTTTTTTTCTTCTTTTTTTCAACATTGCCGTGATATTTCCCCCTAATTCATGCACATTTGATGTTTACGCGGTTTGATCGGAAGCTTGGAACAAATAATATAGCAGTGAAAGCTTTTGGTGTGGCAACGGTTAAGGAAATGTCCTTTCCTGTTTCAACATGACGGAGCCAAATGCACACGGCAGTGATTTGAGCCTGTACAGAGCCCTGACCTCGTCCACATCCAACTACTTTGACTGAGCCACAGCTTATCACCTCAACCTTGCTGAAGGGTCATCATCCCTCGACCTCTGCGATCAACCTCACTAATGCATACTAATAATCATAGAGTGGGAGCATTCTCGTGAACGTGATGTCTCACGAGAGCCCGGTCAAGGTCATTGTGACCTCTCGCGTTCGTCCCGTTCTCGTGGTATCTCGGGAGCGTTTTGAGCAAATGTCTTGAAATTAGGCACCAAAGTCCACTTGCATTCACGGTTGGAGTGATTTTAGAATTTGGTAGTCAAAGGTCACTGCGACCATACAAAATATGTCCATGAATTTCACACAAATGTCTAATGGGATAAAAAATAAAAAAATAAAAAAACGATGACATTATGGACGGACCTGGATTGTAAACTGGTTGGCGGTGGCAGTAATTGTAGTTCACTGAATAAAACTCAGGGAAACTACATGCAGCCGTAATTTTTGAATTACTGACAAATTGAGCTTGAAGCCCGCCCTTGTGCTACATGATCACCCAAAAAAAAAGAAAGAAAAAAAAACCTGTTCTCCTGTCGCTGCAGTTTCCCATTATTCCAGCTCAGCGTCGTCCATGGCAGCCACGGAAGTTCCAAACTCGGCTTTATCGACACGGGTTTTGTTTTTCCCCCTTCTGTCGGCTTCCGTTTAATAATTACACGGGGCTTAGTAGTGTTTTGAGAAGTCTTTGATCTGTCTCTGTAGAGCACACTGATTATGCAGCAAAAAAAGATACCCAGGCTCGTTTGCTTTGCGCTTGTGTCGGTGAGGTCAGTTGACCGTTTGTTGTGGGGTTTATGTGAGTGATTGACTGTACAGGTCAGTGTTGCGGGATAACTGCAGTACAGTGCATTAGGCCAACATCAAATCCTTTGTCAGTTAATGGTTGCTTAATGTCCTAAGATGGAACGGCACTGGAAATCACAGGATTCTAAGGGGATTGTCTCCCTAGTATTTGTTGCTCAGTCATCATGGACCACTGTGCTGATGCCCCGCACCATATGAATGATTTCACTCAGAATAATGATGTAGTTTAGCAGAAATAACGCGGGACCATATTCTCAGCCGAGAGGTATGAAAGTTACTAAATACAAGCCGAGGAGAAAGCAGCGTTATTATCCAAGATAACTGACATTTGAATACCATTGTGATTTCACCGCAGAAGTGTCGGCATACAGTACTTCTGTGCATTTGGGGTCAGATATATTCCCAATCAAATAAAGATGCAGCAATAGCAACATGGCTTCGACTGGAACCAGATATTCCTCAACTGGTTGACAAACCTCATGGACGATAAGGGCAAGTTATTGGTCTCGCAGAACTAATGCACACTAGTTGTTAAGCTTCACTGGTCCATTTGTGGTTTATCATGCCACCATAGTAGTAGTGAATATATAAATGAACTTAGTGTTCCTTTTATTGAAGTCAGAAGTCTGATACTGTGACAGGGTAAAGCCAGATTAGTTAATCCACTCTGTTAAAGCACTCAGAACATCCTCATAAGTTTCCTGCATATGCACAGCATTTATTGAAAAGCCGTGTGTGCATTAACATATATTTCCACATTCCTATTTTATATTCATATTGCGTTTAAATCGCTTTCAGTTGTGCACACAGTGTGTGAGGACTGCATCAGATACTGCAGTTACAGTACAAGACTAACGGCCTCTCATTGAGCCTCCTAAGCCTGAGTGTGTGTGCTGTACACGTCATTAATATCCATCCCTGCTGTGCACGGTGCTACAAATTACCACCATGAAAGACGCCTGCTGCTGTTTTCACGGTGGACTTCTTATCCTTGCACTTTAGCCGACGGACATTGTAGTCTTCTTCTTCTTATTATTTTTTTTTCGTACTCTCTTTGTTCCCCACTGAATTGTACTCTTCTCTGTCACTGAACGCACTCGCTGTAGTTGGGATGCTTTTTCTGGTGTGACGTCTGCACCCGGGTGGGTTCTTGGGAGCTTTAATAAATGTACAGGAAGCCTGTATTTCATACGTCTGCTAACTAACGTGCAGGCCAGGTGGAGATGAGAGCTCGAGAATGGATGCCCGCTGCAGCGGCTGCCTGTTCCAATCCGAATGCTCACGCTCTCCTTTCCTCTCCTCTTTGTCTTTCTGAAGAACATTATATATCTTTTTTCTTTTCTTTGTTGTTCTCCCCTCATTCCCTTCCCCTTTCTCTCTCTCTCTCTCTCTCTCTGTGTCTTGCTGTCTCTCCCTCTTTCGTTGGCTTCTAGACACGCTGAGGTTTCAAAGCTGACGGGGTAACTACAGAACTCCCCCGCTGTTCTCCGATTCCTCCAAGCCTTCCCGAGCAAAGACGGGAAAAGAGGAACGCACACATTACCACACACGGGGGCTAGACAACAGGAACACACTGTCATAAACAGGTGCATGGCTGTAGATTTGGTTTGGATGCAGCAGAGTTGAATGTGAGAGATAATAGGCAGAGATAATGATAATGCAAAATGAAGCCAAAGAGAAGGATCCATCCACAAGAATAGAGACGGGGGGGGGTTATGTAGATGAGATGTATAATCAGGGAGAGAGGTAGCTGTATGAATCTTTACAATCAGCAAAAACAAAATGTAATTTAAACATGTTCTTTTTTCGTAAAGATCTTTGAAGGTGCTTTTTAAAGTGACGCATACCAGAATTGTACAAGGAATACGTCGCCCACATAATGAGCGTTTGTGTGGCGGAAGTGTTTAAAATAGTTTTGTTTTTCAAGTAAAGTGAAGCAGGTCAAACTTCTTCGAGACTTCAAGGTCACACGCGTGATTAACAGATAGACCACCCCCCCCCAAATTTTTTTTTTAGCAAGTTGGTAAATGATTCTCTGAGGACTTTTGGACCTCTAGTAGCGCTTTGTCTGCGCACACGAGGATGCACACACGCAGCCCGGCAGCTGGAGTCGCACTTTTCCACTGATCACCGAGATATATAACCATGTTATATTTAAAAATACTTAAAATAATGTATTCAAGGAATCCGTTTTTTTTTTCACGTCATCCACCCATTCATAACACCTTTTTTCAATGGTTCAAATTCACATTAAGCCTCCCGGGTGATCGACGGGTGACCCCGCCCTCCAGCTGCTGAGATCAATATTATTGTTTGTTTGGACCTCAAGCACACAAGTAATGAGTGCTGGAACGATTAGGCGACCTACAGAAACTTATTTGACATCACCTTCGATAATCAATGATTTGTTTGACATTTGTCACGTAATTGGAAATGTAACGTCCGTGTTGGTTTGGACTGTTTGGAGGCAATTTCGTCATCATGGGCATTCGTCATCATGTAAAAGACAAAAAGGGTTCGTTACATTTCTGCTAGAAGCAGGGACACAAAGGAATATGTCTACTTCTTCCCTTTCCCAAAGAAAAGTCCCGTCTTGTTTCCCTCTGCCTGAGGGCCCGTTGGAGCCCCGGCTGACTGGGCCTCTGACTGGGCCCCTACTGCAAAGCTCTCTCTTAATGAATAATCCCATTAGCCCATGAAAGGTAACATCTGGCTTGTGTTTCAAAAAAAGGTAGTCGTTCTTTCATACGAGAGCAATTTGCCTTCTGGATGAATGAATCCCCCCTCCTGTCGAGCAGGGCTGCTCACTTCCCTCGCTCGTTTGGAAACCCTGCACGCTCTCTCTCTCTCTCTCTCTTATATTTGCCATATTTACTTGTTTTGGGGACGTGAAAAAAAGACAAAGTTCACAAAACTGCAACTCTGTTACATATCCCCGTGTCACTGCACGACATCTCCGTGTCAAAGCTTTGTAGTAGCTCGGGTTCTACCGCTCCCTCTACATCTGGAGCGATGGCTTCACAGGGGTGGGGGGGGGGGACTAGCGCAGCCTCCTTTTATGGCGAACACGTAAGGTCTTCCTTCGCTGTCGTGCAATGCCCGGGCGAGGTGCGGACTGATTTCCTAAAAATAAAGATTGGCTTTGAAGGGCCGGGGCCGTCACGCCCATCACTCCTGGGCGGCCGTGCCCAGTTCCCACAGAAGGTTAGAGGAAGCCAGGCAGTGACATATTACATGAGATAAATGAGCCGCTGTGCACTTTTCATGTCACTCTTGGGTGCCAACACATAATATACCCTTCAATTGTAAAAAAAAAAAAAAAAAAAAAGAAAAGAAAATTCAGTATCCCCTCCTGCCATACGAGCTCTAGTACTTCTCGCAGACAATGTCTATTTCTCTCTCTATCTCTCTTTCTCCCTCTATCTTCCCTCGGTCCTCTTCTCGGTGTCTGCGCAAAGTGAAATGGAGCAGAGGGGAGATTGTATCGGAGCGTTGATGTGAGATATGGTTGAAGGGCAGACGGGAGAGCGATGGCGGGAGGTCTGTGGCGATGAGTGGGAGTGACGTGCGTTTGGTGTGACAGTGGAGATGCGAGGGTTCAAGACAACCCATGTTCTCTCTCTCTCTCTCTCTCTCTCTCTCTCTCCTTTGCACACACACACACACACACACACACAAACACACATACTCACGCACACAGACTCATTCTCCATTAATCTGTACGGAGATGGGGACTTCACCCAGTCCATTAATCTAGATTAGTCTTAAATTAAGGTCTTTCATCAGATGCAGCCCAGCTCTCATTACCCATTCCTCTGTGCTGCTGCCTCCGTACGTGGGACAGACGCTCCTCGCAACACAGTTCTGCGATTGTGCTTTTGGTTTAGATACCAGTGTGGTTTATGTAACGCTCCCTCAGCTGCAGGATCGAGAGGAAATGCAGCATCATGCAAGCCCTTGTACGCAAGCACTGATTTAGCGATGCATGCGGAGCCGGTCAGGTTAAATCTGGATCGAAAACATAAATCCTCTCCGGAACAGAAAACTGACCTGTGATGAATGTCGGCTCGCAGTGGCAGTGAGTCCCCCGACACCTTGGTTTTTTTCCCCTGAGATATAAACATTTTTTTTCATCTTTTAAAGTTTTCTAAACTGACTAAATGGTCTCTTGAACTCGGAAACCAGCATATTCCACAGCCGCTGTCTGAAATCTCCCTGAACCAGCGAGGCAACTAAGCTGAACTAAAAAAAAAAAAAAAAAAAAAAAAAATCAATCTGAGATTTACCTCCTTTCATCTGCCACACGCATCCGATGTTTGATCAGCCGACTAAAACGGGGAAATCTCCAGTCAAAACATTCCCTGTGGATAATCCCGGGCTCAGTCCCACAGAGCGAGCGGGTCACTCGGATCCCCCCCACCTCCCCCCTCCCCTCCCCCTCCAGAGGTTATTTGATCAGACTCCCAGTTGCAGACAGAGAGGTGAAATGGAGGAGAGGACAAGAGCAGAGAAGAGCGACTCACCTCAGACTGTGAATTACTGACGTAGAGGATGCGTTAGCCTAGATCCCTGGCTTTGCCCGTGCATGCCCGTTTCCTTGGTGGATTAGAGGCGAGCTGGAAGAGGAGGCTATGCCATGGCAGAAGTTAAGAGGACGGGCAGGCGGCGGCGCGCAGGAGTTGGAGGAGTTGTTGCACATCGGCGTCCTCTCATCCAGTGGCGCGGGGGGTTCCTCTAAGCACCAGCCACAGTCAACACTCCCCCTCTCTTTGCCTCCTCTCCACCTCGTTCTCCTTTTCTCCGCGCGGTGTCGGCAGGGGCTCGCTCACACACACTCACAGACACACACACACACTCACACTCACACTCACTCACACAGGCACACACTCGCACACAAGCGGCTGAACTCCGGACGCCTCAGCGACAGTGCCCACGCAGGCAGAATATCCCCATCGTGCCGCCGCAATTCTCCTCTCTGGCTTTCTCCTTTTTTTCTGCGTGTGTGCATCTGAGACTGTGTGTAGAGAGAGAGAGAGAGAGAGAGAGAGAGAGAGTAAAAGAGGCAGAGAGTAAGACGGACAGAGATATGTATAAAGCGAGAGGGGGGAGGGAACATGGAGAGAGAGAGCAGAGGGAGGAGGGGAGGTCGCAGTGGAGAAAGTACCGCTCCAGTTGTCTACATCTGGCAGGTTCACGCATCATATTAAAACATATTAATGCAACTTTATTGTTATTATTGCTAATGTGTCCTTCTCTTGTTTATCACCCTCTCTCTCTTAGCCCTTTTATGACAACAGAAAGTGGCGCTTTGTTCCACCCTCCGACGTGACATAAGAGACCACTATGTTCTCACTGCACTCCCACTCCCAACACCGTTCTAAAGACCAGGCTCCTTATTCGGGGGGGGGGGGGGGGGGGGGGGGGTTGGACTTCTGCTTTGAAAAAAAAAAGAAGAAGAACAAAGCTGAATAATGTTTGTTAAGATTTGACCGTGGGACATTGCGATGCCTGGCAAGTGTTTTAGATTTGAACCCCGGGTTAATGGCATTCGTTTAATGGATAGAACTCCCCCGGGAGACGATGTCTACTGTACGTGTGTTGGAATAGGCCTTGCCGGGTTTTTTACATTTTTATATTGGAATCTGTTCATCGATGTTGCTGTGTAAGCACGCTGTTTCTCAGCTGGATAAACCGATGGCATTGGGTAAGTCACTGGAGTGACTCTATTGATTTCATTACCTCCGAGCCAAGCCCTTGGGGGACTCCTATTTCATGTCCTTGTCCCCCTGTGTATATGCTAAACACAGTGCTGTGGTTAGTAGGCGACACACACCCAGTCTTCCATCCTTTTTTTTTTTTCTTTTTTTTTTTTTTGGACTGCCGTTCTGTTCCACAAATCTCTTTTGTCACGATCAAATGCAGCCTTACATGGGAAGCATTATTGCGATTGCAACGAGGCATCGCATCGTTATGCAGCGTCGCTGGCGCTTGATTGAAAATTAAATCTCGTCGCATCCTCTTCAGTGACATTTTAATGGACGCGTGCCTTCTGTGATTTGAGTCCACGGGACTGTTCTTCCCATCGGCACCGCTCGCACTGCTTTCAATTAGTGCGACGTGTGTTTTGTGGAAAGGATACCTGGATTTAACACCATTAATTAGAGGTAGATGCCCAAACTTAGGTAAATGCAAAAAGCCCTGAAGTTAACCACAACTTTGGCTCAGCATCTTAAGGTGGGCTGGTTTTTAAGGTGGACTGAAGTGGTTCTTTCATAAGGACTACAAATGCATTGAATTACCAGAAAACATTGAGATATATATTTTTATTGAGACGTGAAATGACCTGTTGGTTTTAAGGATTTTTTGGCCAAATGGCCATCCTTACAATAAGTCATTTATTTCACCTAAACATCACAACAGTTGTTCCACTACTGATTCCCAGATAACATACGTATGAAACCTTCATTCATAGCCTCACTACCAACCCGTCCCCATGAGCTCCTGAGTGCATTCATCCACAAAGAGTGAATTAGAGCGAGTGTCATAGCTGTATGGAGCCGAACTACTAGATGGTGAAGAGAGCTGTCAGTTTACGGTGGCTTTGATCTTTCAGCAATCATGGAAGAGAAAGGGAATTGTGTGTGTGTGTGTTTCAGCTGACAGACTGATGTGTCTGCTGCACTGCCCCAGCAAGTATCTGAGTCAGACGCAAAGCTGAAAGTGTACCTAGCTGATACGTCAGTAATTCTCTCCCCATCTTCTCCATTTTTTTTTTGTTGTCTTTTCATCAAACGCATGTACAAAGATAGATGGCCCGAAGTCGGTCCAAAAAAGTAAAAAAAAAAAAAAAAAGCATCTGTAGTGTCAGGCGGGTTAAAACAACGTAAAGTATATACACTGATGCAAGTTACACGAGCGAGATATAATGTTGACGTTTGACAGATGTCGTTAAAGATGATATAAATATCAACTTTCAGGGTACCTCCAGTTCGTTTTTGAGCAGATTTGACGTCGCCAACGCAACTCACAATATTTAAAGCTGACCTTGTTTTCATTAGCGATCTGGAGTTCGACCCATTCATGTTGTCACGAGGAGCTTTCTTTTGGGAGGAATGGGCTTCGGCTCGATGGGGTTTACTGTGTAAACGTAGTTAGTCCGTTCAAGGAAGTATAATGCTTTGATGTATTAGAGTGTGAAAGTGCTTCCTCGAGCTCGTCTAAGTCGGACGCTGTAAAAATGAATGGCGTAACGGGTCACTTTCATGGCCGGCTGCCCAGGTTGTCCGTGGTTATTATTTACACCGATGTATTTTGAAGCGTTTATCTGTAAGTCGCCCCGCTTTACGCCAAATGCTTGGCGACCAAGGAAATGAAGTGTGGATGGTTTCATCTGGCCTCGACCAGTTGCTCCGCCCCTGTCGCCATTGGCTGACCCTCCTGTCTGACACCTTGTTGGCCTCAGGTTTGAGCCAAGTGGACTCGCTGTTGAGTCCTGCAGCGGCGGCCAAGTACCTCGTACGTGTCAGCACAGCCTCCCTTTGACAGGCCAGTGTGAAGAGTACCCAAGTGCTCTCTATTCTCGTGTGTGTGTGTGTGTGTGTGTGTGTGTGTGTGTGTGTGTGTGTGTGTGTGTGTGTGTGTGTGTGTGTGTGTGTGTGTGTGTGTGTGTGTGTGTGTGTGTGTGTGTGTGTGTGTGTGTGTGTGTGTGTGTGTGTGTGTGTGTGTCAGAGGTGGGCAGATTTTCCCCTCTGATATAGAAGCAGTGAGACACCATATTGTGATTTTCAAGGCATTATTGCTACCATGAAACAACAACAGCATACAGTCTGAAAATCCTTACTTTCTAAATAAATAATAGGTATATTATAATTGATATTTTCTTGTATCGAATTTCAGTGGAATCCTGTCATGACAATCTGATTATACTGTTACTTTGCAAAGATTATGTTTTTCAAATTAATAAAAATGAGCTATTAAGGTTTTTTTTCTTGTGTGTGTGTGAGAAGAGTTTTGTGGACAGTTCATTGCTTTGAACACACAAGTTATTAAACTTAAATTTGTATGTCATTTGTTTTATAAATAACTCCTTGTTATTAGAAAAGTTTACAACAACAGATGAGACTTTTCTTCTCCACATGTTGAGGTGGTTGATCCACAGCTACTTTAGGAATATTTTGATATTTTTGGCATGTCATGGACTATAGACGCCATTTCACATTTTCATGTGAATTGTCCACGGAAATTGACCTCAGCAGGGTTTTTCATTTATTTAATTATTTATTTTTTAATCTCAGATCCAACAACACATACATGGTGCGTTTGCATTATAGGAGGCGTGTCCTCATCCCTCTCGTGTTAAATAGCACAGTGACGACGTGAGGTTTTCTGTGTGCTTGTGTAATTTCCGTAGTAATGAGCCCGCAAATTCATATTTCATCAGGCCTGAAGCTAATAGAGAGAGCGAGGTAGTCATTTTTGTCCCTTTAGGTCACACATCCTCCTCCTCCTCCTCATCTTTCTCTGTACATCTGTGTTTTCTCTCTCCAGAGCGGCTCTCCGTCTCCATCTCTCTAGAGACCGACGTGCCATTTCCCTCCTGGCTTAATTAGAGGCTTAAGACAATGCTCTGTTTATGGGGCAGCCCTTCACTACGAGAGCAAACATATTTTTTTTTCGCCTCTCCGCTGTCAGGCTCTAAAGTGAGATGAATTATCAGAGAGATGCAAGCTACAGAGCGGCGTATGATGGATCTGGCCCTGCCCTCTAATCACCGCTTTTTCATTTCCGCTAAGATTCTGCCTCATTTGCCCTCGAGCTTATGATGGATATGGAGGCAGGGTTTCGTAAATCTGCCATTTCTGGACACCGTGATAGATATGGGAAGTAAAGTATCTGTTTATTGTTTATAGTTACGCTAGATAAACGCTTGAGATTGATGACTTCCTTTTAAACATATTGAGAATTCATTTTTTTGCCCCGTCCTTCAGGTGCTTCATCATCATCTCCAGTGTGTAACGTCAAGGATCAATCTGGAAATGCTGATTTCTTGATTTGCTCGTGTCTTTTTGAAGCCCATCTGAGGTCATGACCTTTGTCTCAAATTGCTCCCTTGGATCTTTTCATGACGCACACTAAATGGGACACTCTTGTTTTCATAGAAATCAAACTGAGAGCAGGCTTGTAGATGTAAAGCAATAAAAGGAGTTCGGTCAGGATTTCTTAACCTTTCAGTTTCTTTTGGTTTGGTCATTAGTCGTTAATGTTAGGGAGGCAGCTGAAGAAGTATTTTCTTGTCACACGCGGCTCCTCGGTGTGTCACATACCTCCGTCGCCCCCACACCGAAATCCGAATGATTGGCTTGTAACTAGATATGTGCAGAGACTGCTTCTTTTCTTTGCTTTATTTGATTTCCTACCTGCCTTTCTCTCTGCTTGACAAAAATAAATCCGAATGGATAATCGCATTGTCATGGTAACGCCGCAGGTATTATGGCTCCAATACAATTGGGGAGATGAGCCATGAAAGGACTTGCTGGCCTTTGAGATCTTCTGGTCCACACCGACCGCCACTGGTCACTGTGATGGATCTGTGAAGTCGGCTGTATGACAGCGACTCTCTACTTATCAACATAGAGCTGGAGACCTGAGAGCAGCCTGAACCTGAACTTTCCCATTGGCTGTCATGCCCGCACATCTCTATTTCTCACATTAGCCCTTAACAGCTGCTCTGGCATGTGTTCCTGTTCCGCATTTAGATCTTAACCGCTGCACAGCGCAACGTCTGAATCCCTTTTCTGAGAGGGTTTTTCTGTCTGTGTCTTCCACTCTGGAGTCAAGTCAAGCTGGGAATATGGCAGCTATAGATCCCTCACCTGTATTTCATGTGCCATCAGCTGTGCCTACTGCGTCTATCAGCAATTGCATTTGTTGGGAAGATGAAATGGTGTAGATTCACAGTGGTGTTCCTTATGTATTTAAATCTGACCATTCTAGTTTTGGTCATAGTACCATTAAACTAATATTTCCAAAAAGGGCATTGGAAAATACGACATGGATTTCTGCATGATGACGTTGCTACATATGCATGTACATATATCCTTATCATCGCCATTGTGTTTTACCTCCAGTAAGATGGCCTATGAGGAATGCAACATGCAAAATGTCCTGCTGTGGACGCCATGTTAGTTCGGATCCGGAGGTCATTCAAGAACACAAACGGACTAGCTAAAGAAGTCCAGTGGCTTTAAAGAGACAGATGTAGGTGTTTTGTTGGCGTTATTGGGCAGAACCTTCCAGCATATTTTTCATGTAAGTGGCACCCCAGAAAGGGCACTGAAAAAACAAACAAAAAAAGGCAGGAAATACGAATTTGAAAATCCGTGATGGTGTCTGTTTGTAGTCCGGGTAGTAGGGACCAATCATGTTCATGCAGATAATCAATTTGTGCAGTGAGCAAAAGAGGCAGAACGCATTGGCCAAAATGCAATCTCAAAACCCTCGGGCTATCATCCGACCAGGATTTCGCTTCTTTTTTTTTTATTGGTTGGAAATGAGCTTCTGCTGCTTGTGAAACAATCCGATTTGTGAATGTCGTCTCTCAACTCCACCTCGTCATTCATTTCGGACACCTCCCCCGATCACGATTGTGATCCCGATGCCATTGGCGGCGTTCCATTCAGGGGGGGGGGGGGGGGAACACGTTACAGCGATGACATCAATAGTGGCATTGGCATATGTAAGCAGTCTTGATTGAACATTGGTGATAGCTCAAGGAGCATGTAAGCAGCGCCGGAGCCTTGTGGCAAAGCCCACACTGAGGCTTACAGCATGTAAGATTCGCTCTGAAGGCTCGTCCTCTCGGGGGCTTCATTCACGGCTGAAGTGAAGCATCATGGGATACCCTCCAGCTGATCTAGTGAGGGGAGTTGCTGCAAGAGGCACCAATGACTTCTAAAGACTGCTGCCTGCTTTGAAGCCCTCGCTCCTTTTTATTAATAAAGTGACTGCCCAATGTTGGGGGAATTGCAGCAGCCAGTGGCCATCCCCTCACGCCAGTTAGGCTTGGGGATCTGGGAAATTAAGAGTTTGAATGGAGAAAGATGGTTTCAACATCTTCAAACAAGTCTTTGAATAATGCAGAGAACGATACATTTCATCTTCCCCCAACAAGACCAATACCACTAACCGACCTTTCAGTCAGAACCAGAGGTTATCCATACGCTTGTGATCAAGTGATTTCATCCGTTGTTCTCCACTTAAGACGTGACAGAAGTGTGACAAACGCACCTGCTACACAGTGTTTCTAATCAGGCTCTGTCTAAAGTCGTTCTCCAGCCGTAATGCTGGAGAACCGAGGCTCGCATGCCTCCACGGATGAAAGAGTCCTGCCCTCTGTGCTTTAGCAAAACATATCCATATTAATATGGCATGAGTCGCACTGGTTCCCCTGAAGCACCACTGAGAGGCAAGTGAAGCAGTCATCAGCCCCACGTAGCGTAACAACGGAGAAAAAAAAGTGAGCGAAACATGAATAATAGACGTCTGCATGAGTGATTGTTTTGGTGTCTTTTGCATGATGATCTTATCGTGTGGTAATTGCCATGCATATAAACAATTGTAATGACCTTTTTGTCTGACGATGTTACATTGTGCTCTACTGAAAACTAAGCAAACACACAGGAACATCACATGGGGGGGAGAGACAGAAAATGAGTCAGGTGTGTGTGTGAGAGAGAGAGAGAGAGAGAGCATTGTTTCTGCTCGGCTGTGTTTCGGTGGGTCAGGCCTAATTACAGCTCAAGGAGAGGTTGTCCAGCAGAAACAGATTTAACTACCGCGGAGCAGCTGAGCACGAGTCTCCACTTCGCCGAGGTTGTCTCTGTCCAGCTTCAGGTGCCACGTCGGGGTCGAGTTCAGGTGTTTGGTTTACGGGAAGATTCGTGCATATGTGGAAGACGGCTCTGCGTTATTGTAACCAAATGTCGTCGTAACTCAAAATACACTTTGCTCAAAGTCTTAAAAAGAGTTTTAAATCCGCCTTGTGCATCATGTCTTTGTGTGAAGAAACAAGGCTTTCAGTCAAAGAGGGAAATAAATCGGTTGATAAGGAGAAAACCATCTTTTTGGCCTCACATTTTCTATTCTTTGAAATATCAATTGCTCATAGGTCATTGTTTTTTGTTGGCTCCAGTTAAAGTGTGTGTGTGTGTGTGTGTGTGTGTTTGTGGGCAAAGGTCAGCCTCAACCCTGCGATATGCTCACTTCAGTGGTTTTGAGATAGACAGTCACCTGTAACGCTCTTAATGCTTATCAGACCTTCGACTTATTAATCTGGATGTGCTGCCATGCATTCTCTGACAGAGCCGGTTTTAATTACTTTCTCTTATCTTTGGTGCATTTTCTTTGATCAGCTAGTTGAGGTAAAGCTGCCGGAGAGTAATCCAATAAAAAAAAAAATACTGCGTGTTCTTCATCTTCAAAAGTATTCATGCAAATTCCGTATTGTTTAGATTTGTTTTTAATTAGCGGTACGTCTTTTGTTAACCCAACGTATGCATTTACAACATCATCTCTTCTCCGTCTGTGTGTTTTGTTTTTTTTAACTTTCTTTTCTTCTAGTATGAGTCTCTTGGTAGCATATTATCATGATTCTCTGTATAAAGCACGTGCTTGATTAATCTATTCCTGTGATATTATCTATCAACCTGAAATCTATCCAGTCAGACATACAGTCAAGCAGGGACCCCTCCAAAAAAACCCCCTAAAAAACAGCCCCATTCCCCTCACACATTAAATTCTTCTCCAAGTATGTCTCTGCTTTTGTTCAAACACATAACTGGCATGACACCTGATGGCAGCGGCAGGTCTCCGGCCGGCCTTCCACGCGTTTGCCTTCCCTTATCTGCTCTGAGCAGCGCGTGTACAGCGGGCTAACCAGAGCCAGGCTAGCGGACTGTAAAGTAAAGACGGCTTTGGGGACCTCACAGGCATTTATAATCAGTGGAGACAAAGGGATGGGGAGTGGAGGTCAGCTGGTTAATGAGATCCGCCACTGTGTCAGGGCGCCTCTCTTTTCAAACCTGGGAGGCCGGGCCTGCCTCTGTATTTCCGATCCAATCAACTCAGCCAGTCAGTATCCATCAAAATCAGCTGCGCCGAGTCGTTCTGTCCTCGGCCTTCAATTTGAACTTGATTGTGAATCGAATGCGCTTCTTTTTGTTCTCCAGGGGAGCTTCGTGGCCAGCATGACCGCCACGCTGAGGCAGATGGACGACTATCATTACGCTCATCTGATCAGCACCTTCGGCAAGATAAGGAGCGACGTGGTGGTGAGTACACCTTCCCGGTGCGTCCGCCTCTACCAGATGAGACACTTCAGGCCACATTGTCAAGTAATAGCGTAAATTGCAGCTCCCCCCCCCCCCCCACAAGGTTTAGTATCATTTCGCTGCATTTTCTAGAAAATCAAAAGTTAGATTAGATCTGCTCGGAAAATGTTTTTCCTCCACAATATCCGGTGCAGTTGAATCTCTGTTGCCCTCAGGCTGCTACATGCACAGCATGCTCCTGATGATAGTAGCTCTTATGGGAAGCAGATCACTCATGGCAACCAACAAGTTGTGGAGGAGGGATGAATCTCACTGACGCTCTGAATACTTCCTCCCTCAGAGATGTATTTATCGAGGATGTACAGCCAGATTGGCAGCATGTTACTCTACTCTGACAAGGCAGGGAAATCCCACTGTTGTTGTTGTTGTTGTTTATCCCAACAGAGGACGTTTTAGCTTCATAGGAAAATCCTTGAAACTCATTTATATTACAGGTAAAGCTTTATGATCCAAGTAGACAGAGATTCTGGTTTCACTTGCAGCAATTGCTGGTTTTATTTGTTATTAAATGAATGAAGTCCTTGTAAGAATGTATTAACCGAGATCATCACTTGAGCTTGAGGTTTGCTGACATCCTGTTCTGTCCTAAAAGCAGGATTTATAAAGCTACGCGTTTTTTTTATTGAGGCATTAATAGTATTTTGCAGGTGAATGAAAACGGAAATAACCATGAATAGAACTCTCCGACCTTCATGACGGTATCCCGAGCTTGTTTAAGGCTGCCTGTCGAGTCCCATCGCAGGATAAACAATCGCTGTAATAAAGCTGGATCTTCCCACAGATTTATTGTTCATGAAGCTGGCGTAGGCCATATCCACATTTCAGAACTGGCTGCAGCCCAAAGGACTTTGTTGTTTTGCAGTTGTTCTCAAAACACGCCCAGTACAGGCATTCAACAAGGAGTGAAAACATCTACTAGCCAGAAAGAGTTTTTTTCATGCATATTTATGTTTTTGTTTTTTTTGGCTGCAGCTCATATTAAAAGAAAGCCATTGCAGGTGTGTCAGGAAATAACAAATATTCAAATTAGAAACAAGTTGACTGGTGCATTAGTCGGTGGCGATTACCAAGCCAGTGGGAGACACACACACACACACACACACACACACACACACACACACACATATACACACAAACCTTTCATTTACATGATGGGTACCGAATGAAGTACTCTAATGGTATCTTAGCACTTTAGGGTTATTGGCATTAGCATCATCATGCATGAGATTATACAAGTTTTTCTTTTAGAAGAATCCTCATTGTGCCTTTTTATGAGGGAGGATTTGAAGTCCTGTTGCTATAGAGAAGGCTGAGCTGAGCATCTATTAGGAGTATAACTGAACCTACTTTGTTGTCATTTTACGCTTTAATAGCTGATAATGATGTATGCAAGTGTGTGAACTTAATATCCCAAGATACAGTTTTCCCACGAGAAGTAAGACCGCTGTAATCTCATCGCACGACAACGTTTGGGGATGAAGAACACGCTGGATTATTGGTGCCACCTGCAAAAAGAAAATATATGTGTCACCTTGACCTTAAAAACTCATCTAAAAGCTGTTTCTGCCTGAAAGCCACAAACTCCTAACAGTTCATTTCAGATTGCCCTTATCTCTGAGGTGGAAATAATAACTATTTTTTTTAAACGTTCTCTCTCTTGCAGGATTTCCTAATGGAAACATTTATCATGTTTAAAGATCTCATTGGGAAAAACGTCTACCCCTCAGACTGGGTCATCATGAACATAATGCAAAACAAGTAAGTACGACGCATGCAAACAAACATACAACATGCTTGCTTTACAGTGTTAATGCTATGTAACAGCAGTCAGAGGTGGGTAAGTATATTTTCCAGTTGGTTTCCCTCCATGCAAACATCGGCCTCAGCAGTGTAGCAATCAGATGAGCATTCAGCGCAGCCGCAAACAATCGCATGAATAATAGATTGCTCGGGTGTATGCTGCCTTCTAATTTCCAAACTTAGTCTCTGCCTCTCTTTACTTTGGCGCTTGTTGTGCTGCCACAGCCTTCTGTTTTATTAATGTGAACACTGCCTGATTCCATTTCTGTTGAAAATATAAAGAGCTGAAATGTGCTTTGCAGTTTTCGAAGTTTAGTCACTTGTCAGATGAAGCTAGAAAAGTATTTAAAGGCGCGCTTTTGAGATGTTTTTTTTCTTCCATTTGTATCTTTACAGAAGAGACTTGGACCAGAATGAGTTGTTATGCAATAGCGCAGCAACAGCTGTCAGATGAAAACTTTAAGTCAGTTTTTTTTCCCGATAACGAACAAAGTGCATTTCTTCTTCCCCGACAGCCTCTGTGCATTTTTGAAACTTCTAGGTTTGTTTTGAACAAACAAATATCTGCGCTCACTGTGACGTTACATATCTATACAAGAGGACACAAATTAAGCATTACACTCTTATAACATCGTCAGACTCACAATTGACTGAAACGGAGATGTCATCCATTTATTTTTTTTTTTTCATCCATTTGTCCTCCTGATCAAACCCTGGTGCCTACATTACCCACAGTGCAACTCAACTGCCAACAGACAACGATTCAAGTGTGTTATGCTTTTTAAGGGCTAATGTAGCCCCGAGCCGCTATTGTCAAGCAGAAATGAGGAGCTGGCTGCAGAGGTGTGCTAAGCTCACTTCTGTCTAACTACCACAACTCCAGATTTTTCCCATTTCACTTGTAATGTTCATTCCCAGACGACACTCACTCGTGTACAACTGATGCAATTTAACAGATTTCCCTGGAGCCACAAAAGACTTAAAACTTTACTCACGACTGCAGAAGTACTCCCCGAGACAGACTTTGATATGTAAAATCAGCGGAGTTACCCATCAATGGAACGTGTATCAGAGAAAGAAAAGAAAAAATGTGAAAATAACAAGGCATTACGCAATGAAGCGGAGTACCTGGAGCAGCATCTGTTGGAGCTCAGCTTCAAAGTGGCCATTTACTGCAGGTGCCGAGCTCAGAGAGGCAGCCCCACGTTGACTGTGAGCGGTCCGGCTCCCTGCACTCCTTCCAAAACCATTTCAACATCATCACCGGCCAGCACATTTAACTAGAGATTGCATTGCTTCTGAATTTTGGTTCTATTGCTTTCATCAGCCCATTTGAGCCAGCCCTAAAAACACCATCAGAACACCTGGGTCACGATGCAGAAGACATCGGCGTGGCGTGGTGTTGATGCTCCCCAGTGCCTTGAAGGTGTTAGTGTCGGGGTGTCAAAACATGCAGCGCTGACCCTCTAAAGCCACACACACTCACTCACACACACACACACACATACATGCACTAACAACGCATGAGCCGACGTGCATTTCCCCAGACTAAAACACTCCCACAGTGTGATCCTGTACTTTCTGGAGCTAGTTCAGGGATGTGATGAGCATCATTCAGATGCCAGCAGTACATTCTCAGATCAAGCTTTGTACGGTTTCAAATGTTTGATTTTTGATTCTCGGACTGGAAGGCCAATGTTTCATTTCCAATGCCTTTTTTTTTTTCCTGTTCGCGTCTTGTTTTTGACAGTCTAGTGAGTGCATTCAGCCACTTGCTGCAGTTAAATCTTTTTTTAAACCCAATGAAAAATAAGCCTGTCAATAGTCTGACTCATCTTGCAGTCTTTATACTCGAGCCTGTTTGAATACTTCAGGTGTGTCTGTCGGCTTCGTGGCCAATTAGCAAATGTTTTGCCATCCGTCAGAGTGGGTTTGATGGCTTGTTCCCAAGGTGACACGTTCATACGTCCCATTAGAAGGGTGCACATGTTTTTTTTATTGTGTGTGTGTGTGTGTGTGTGTGTGTGTGTGTCATGCTCTATTGCTGTGTACTCTGTGATTGCCAGGGAACTGGAGACTGATTGAACTCACAGCAGCCAAACTTGAAAGTGTCACGTCTAGCGTTGCCACCACTTCCTTCTGAATTTCATTTAGTTTTCTAACGCTGTGTTACTTTTTGTTTTTGGCCAACATTAGAGCCAGTCAAATATGTATTCTCCTTTTAGCCCTGTTTTGGTCCCCACCAGCTCCCGAGAACAAATATCTGTCTCTTTTAGATGTTGATGTTGGACTGTCGTCACCAGCTTGTTAGCGCTGTCCGTCACAGGAAGTGTCCAGCGGGTTTATCAGAGCTTGTTTGGTACAAACAGCTGCCTGCTGGGAAAAGGGATTCATGATAGCAGTGGGACTGAACCATGGAGGACAATTAGCTTAACGGTGTTAAATAGCTACGCTAGCTGAAAAAGTAAATGCTTGTTGTAAATGCACTACTTCTTCTTCACGTCGTCATCGCTCAGTTGACACATTTGGAATCCTCAGGAAGTATATTTGAGCATCCCTCAGTTCTCGCTCCCTCCTGTTTCTGTGGCAAGGCAATCCACACTTGCCACATTCAGCGCACCGATAGCCACCCACGGCACCCGCAGACGGTTGTTTCATGTCCACACATTATGATCGCACCAGTAATGAGATGGACAGCAGCAGCAGCCCTTTCCTCCCACTCCTTCTTCTCCACCCATTGCCTCACACTTCCTCCAGGTTTTAAACTGATTTATGGGCTCTAATTGCCCCGGGGACAGCAGCATTGGGGCGGGTTAGCCATTGGCTGCCATTTCCCCCCATGCCAACAGCCCACGGCTTAATAGTGACAGCTAACTGGCAGTGGCGATGGGCTCACACTCGTCCTTCAAAGTCACGAGTATCCTCACCGACGTTACTCGGGTCTTTACACACAAAATTGACATCTGAAGGGTGTCAGGCTCTGACGATCCGAACCTCCAGTGCCCGCTCTTTGCTTGTCTGGGGGGGGGGATTCGACATGAAAGCTCCTTGTAACAAATTAAGAAGTATTTAATGCTTCTTTTTTTTTTTATGTGGCAACATTGCAAAGGCTTCAGGATAGATATGACACTAAATTGGAATTTATTCCCCGGTACAAGTGCCCTGAAGACGGTGATTTTTGTTAAAGAGCGCTGACTGAATTAGATTAAAGTTGGAATTTTGCTTCAGTCCCAGAGAACCTTGCGTCACAGCCTCAACCAGACAACAGCTGCTGGCGGCGTTGTACAGTCAGCTGAATGTGCTCCCTCGCAGATCTGCATAGTCAACTGTTCAAGAACTCTTTGCTCCTCAACCTTACATCCCAAAATGTGCTGAATCACTGCATACCATGTGCTGTCATCATCATCCATCTGAACGGAGTTCGCTGGCAATGTGTTTCTTCCTAAGGCGGAGCATTTGAACAGCTGTCGCTGTCGCAGCCACCGAAAGACTTCATTAACAGATTGAGTAAAAATCTATTTTAATGAGTGATATTTGAGTATTTAATTATCTCATTCTCGAGCTTAAAACACACACTTAAAATATTCAACAACAACAATCACAAAAGGGCAGTTAACAGATCAAGTAAAAATATTGTTTCGTAATCATTGCAAAATAGATCAGTTTTAATTAGTTTTAAAATCAACTTAAAAAAAAAAAAGAAGGTTTTTATTTGCAGATGGGTCATTGTATTACTTTCGTCTTTGACCAGCATGCAAAAGAATACATAACACGTGTCTCTTCATGCAGTATTATTAGGACATGTGATCAACTCTTCCCGTATTAGACTTGCGGTAACATCAGATGACCTTCTCGAAAATCAGTTCATTTCCCCAAATGACGCCGAGTTTCTTCCGGAGATGTTAATTAAGTGTAAGAATGGTAGATTGAGAGATGAATGGGGGAGTTCTCAGAGAGCCCAGCGTTGCAGATGAAAAGATGAAAGCCCAGACGAGCCGAAGAAGCAGCTCTTTAACTCGATAACCCTCGTCATCGGTCCCTCACAGACTCATTAGGAGAGGGTTTCTGAGGCTGGCTGGCTGCCGTTTGGTGTTCTCTCCATGACTAATCCAGGACCTGGAGGGCAGCTCTGGAAGGCAGGAAGGAAGGAGGACTCTCGGAGAGTGAAAAGACTGCCAATGATGTTGTGATCCCGTTTGCCCATTTAAAGAAATAGCGGCTGTGGGCTTTGTGGGTATCTGAATTGACATCCTGCTGCTGTTTGACATACTGCTTGCTGTTGTTTATCAGGAATGCTAGTTAAGAACCGCACGACTCTACTCGGGGGTCACTTTCAGACAAGTGGCCTGGTTCTGTGTGCAAGAGTCTTGAAATCCTTTCAAGCTCGGTTAGGAAACATCATCGAGGCATGACGTAAAAAATTTTTTTCAAAATACACATGTTTTAGTCAGTGGTGTCCTATAAACCGAGGGGCGACTTCGCGAAAAGGATTTTCCGCCGCTGCACGAATAAGACAAAAAGAAATGTGCTCCCAGGCAAATAGCATCACGGTGCTCCTGTGGTATTTTACACACGTTTGAAATTGGTAACATACTTTAATTTGCTGGGGGGGGGGAAGAGCCTAAATAAAAAGTAACGAGCATCAGAGAGCACATTGGCCCGGAATTTGAACTGAGCGTATATTTCTGAAAAGTGTTTATAATGAACCCCCAGTGGAGATGAAAGAGGACATACTACTTATTTAATGCACACTGCCAATGTTTATCAAACGCCTGTGTGAGCTGCAAAGAATAGCCTGACCTGTCTTTTTCTTTCTCTCTCTCTCTGAGTGATAATTCTGCAATAATGAGATTAAGACAGGAACTGCGGGAGAGTCATGAAACGTGGTTGGGGACATATTGACACCAGCTTGTTTGCTTGTTTGTTTGTTTGTTTGTGTGTGTGTGTGTGTGTGTGTGTGTGTGTGTGTGTGTGTGTGTGTGTGTGTGTGTGTGTGTGTGTGTGTGTGTGTGTGTGTGTGTGTGTGTGTGTGTGTGTGTGTGTGTGTGTGTGTGTGTGTGTGTGTGTGTGTGTGTGTGTGTGTGTGTGTGTGTGTGTGTGTGTGTGTGTGTCTCTCTCTCGTATTGTTTCGCACGTG
The DNA here is from genome assembly GCF_009769545.1 of Cyclopterus lumpus. Classification (NCBI taxonomy): domain Eukaryota; kingdom Metazoa; phylum Chordata; class Actinopteri; order Perciformes; family Cyclopteridae; genus Cyclopterus; species Cyclopterus lumpus. The sequence goes on from NC_046984.1 coordinate 13,511,068, forward strand.
GAGTGCAGTGCTTTTGAGTGGCTGTGATCGTACCCTACCAGCTGGCCTTTGAACAGTGCCCCCCGTCCCGTCCCCCCGAGGAGTGATATCATCCAGAGTGATCTCTCTCAATGTGGTTTTATCAAAGTCATCAAGCCGGTCCTGATTGAAAACAGACCTGCTAACCACTGACTCACGGTCACCACTCTTTCCACTTCTCGTATACCTTTTGTAGATGACCTGGCTGCTTTTTTTTTTTTTTGTGCTGGCAGAGAAGTGAAATTCCATTTTTCTCTGTCGGGTATGAAATAAGGATCACTTGCTACACTGATGCGGATGGTTCATTTGAGACCCAGTGAATATGCTTCAGCTCATATCTGTCTTTCCTCTCTGAACATAACTGACATGTTTGCTGTAAGACTCACTGAATGCTCCTTTTCCCTTTCATAGCCCAATTACTTCTGTCTTTAGATCAACGGGTTGTTTTCATGACTGCGAATTCAACTCATCCTCGATGCCCACTTCAATGTATGACTGGATATGTATGAGTTATGGCTATGCATCCTCATTCAATGGTTCATTATTGTTATTTTTTTGTGCGTTGTGGACCCACCCATCCACCACGACCTCCTCCCTCGGTGGACCTTATACTACGTCGCCTGTCCAGGCTCACGTTTAAAGAGATTTCCTTCTATAGATGGAAAGAAATTACAGCTCTTTGCTTTTCATAGCAATCGCTACAGTGTAGCCTGAGCATGGCTACGTCAACAGAGACTGTGAAAAAAGTCCTTCTTTATCCTTCTTTCTCCAGGCACATCATTTGTATTCAAGGAAATTGTTTTTTAAAAGAAAAAAAAGGGACTGTTAGAATCAGTTTTAATTGCTTTGTGATTCATCCGTTCCTCAACATGAACTTCGCCAACACTGTGACTCGAGGCCACAAAGTGGGAGTTTTCCTGCTCACTGGTATTTTGAGTTCTGTCTGAATCAGCCTGTGTTGTTCTCATTAGTAATCCGGTCACCTCTTCAGAAACTTTTGGCCGAGATGAAAAGCAGCCTTTTGCTGTCATTGTTGTGTGAGTGTGTGTCTGTGTGTGTGTGCGTGACATTGGCATCACACAGCCTGGTGCTGCCAAGTCAAACCGACGGCGGTGGCTTTTTGTTCTTTCTTTTCATTACGGTCTCATGACAGAAGGGCTCTCACCGGCCTGTGGGGGTCGGGCAGAAATCATCAGTTTGTGATACTAAACTTTAGCGATAGTCTGATAGAATCGGGTTGGAAATAGAGTATGTTGACGGATAAATCAGTTAGAGTTTAGACCAGGTGTCTGATACAAAGGTAATCTAATTCAATAAATTGATCGGATAATGAAGGTTTTTGACCTTGGCTTATCTTTGAGCACAGGCAGATACGCCCGCTATTACAGAAATAGTATGCAAATAGAAGGTGATTATTATCGGGGATGCTCTCTGAACTCGATTAGCAAGTATGATCTGCTGATAACTCTCCATTAGCATATATGCTAGGTGTCTGTGGTGCACATCAACTGGCAGAATTGTGTGTGTGTGTGTGTGTGCTGCAGGAAGTAACTAAGTCAAATGTAAAAGCAACAAGGCTATGAAATGCACAGCCTCTGTTTTCTGTGCCCAAATGTAAATGTGGAGCACACCCATCAATCAGCGGTAATGGGCGGATTGTTCTGACACTGACGGTTTGATGGGGCATATTCATCATAATGATGCCATATGTGTACAGTACCAGGCTCTAATGTGGAGGAGCTGCTCTTGCGCTGCCTAATTAAAAAGTTAAAGGATCTCCAAGTTATGTTTTTGTCTCCTTTTTAGTGGAAAACAGGGATGCTTGTGATTTCCAGAGATGATTAGCACTACTTTGATTTCCCCGCTGAACTTAAGGACGAAAACACTGAAGTAACAGGGCAGGCTGTTTTTAGGAATCACACATTTCGAGGCTGCGCTTTGATGTCTTTGCCGAAGGCATAAAGCAAACAGTCCGTCGGATAAGTCTTTGATTACATTTATAGTAGCAGCTCAAATCCCCCAGCCATTAGCATTTTGCTTGTAGTTGTAATGGAGTTATCAAGAAGTGTTTTGTCATTGTCTCTCCCTCGGCATCTTATTCTCCCTCTCCCATTTTCTGCAGTGTAACGACCAGCCGAGCATCTTCCTCTTGGCATTTGTTAATAATGCAAGCGGCAAAGAGCAGAGGCACCGCTGTGTGTGTGTGTGTGTGTGTGTGTGTGTGTGTGTGTGTGTGTGTGTGTGTGTGTGTGTGTGTGTGTGTGTGTGTGTGTGTGTGTGTGTGTGTGTGTGTGTGTGTGTGTGTGTGTGTGTGTGTGTGTGTGTGTGTGTGTGTGTGTGTGTGTGTGTGTGTGTGTGTGAGAATACACAATTAATTTTAGACAGTAATTGCAACTTTTTATGAATAATTCCTCCCAGAGTGGACTAACTCAAATACAGACTGCAGAGAGCTTTTTGTTTTAGTTCAATCGCGTTTATCCAAGGGCCACATTTTCTAAATACTTTTTTAGCCCACGTAGTAAAGACATATTCCAAAGTTCAGAAAATGATCCGCGGATGCCTTTTAATCATGTTTGAAGTGGCCTTGCTTTTCGGAGTCTCTTAGTCGGAGCCCACTGTGGGGGGGGGGGAAGAGAGTATATTCTATTTTCATCCGCCTCATTAAGTTTCTCACTTCAATTAATGGCAGGATGTGCTCGCAGAGGAACTGTCAAAGCCCATTTTGGGTCTGAGCTCGGGCAGACCGCTGTCTTCCAACAGGCTTCCGGGTAACGCAGTCGACGTGGTCGTGTGAACCGCATCACGAGGGAGCATGTGGACGGACAGCATCTCACGTGAGCGTAAAAGATCAGTAGTCCACCTGCATCATCAACCAATTGTAGTGGAACCTTGAAGGAGTGCCGCTGCTGGAAAGGGTGATCGAGCAAGAAATGGCTGATGACGGCTGCATTCTTTCGCCCGTTGAGTCATATTTAGCCAGAAGCTGTGAATTGAGCTCGCTCTTTTCCCCACTGTGTGGCCCAGCAGTGAGAGCCGTGTGCTACCTCGGTAATGTCTGTAGAACATGCAGCTATTGGTGATGTATAAATGAGTTCAGTTAAACCCATCTCACCCTGAACCTATAACATAGCCTCTGGCAATGTCAACGATTTATCTCATTTTTGCATTTATTTACTTTGTTTAATAGTTTATGTGACGGAGGCAATGCATAATACATTGATCTGCACCGGATATACAGGAGACAAGCAACTTGTTATAACCATAGCAGAGGTTATAACAAACAGTTGCTGTTAACTTAAAATAGTGTGCTTCAAAACAAACGCGTCATTAATACAAATTACCAATATTATTGTACCAATCGATACCAATTCAGAAGAATTTCCACTAAGTATCGACGTCTCTAACACGTGTCGATGTAAACGCAGTTCTGAGTGTCCCTAAGCCCAGTTGTACCTAATAATCCAAACAAACAATTAATCCCCTTTTTTATTTATTTATTTTTATTCAAAAGCGCAAAAATAATGAGCCCCACGTAATGAGCAGTAATATTTCTCAGCCCACAGGCGCAGCGGATGGAAACGCATTGTAGCATTAGTCCAGTGTTCGGCGTATCAACTTTATTGACATGTTCACAGCTGCAGAAAATTGAGTGAGGTGTGTGTGTGTGTGTGTGTGGGGGGGGGGGGGAGGGGGGGAGCCTTTTGCTTGTTCAGACGGGGTGGTGGTAATGGGCTGTCTGAGTGCTTAAGGGGCCAGAGAGACAGAAAAAATGACTTCAAATGGCTTATCCAAAGGTGTTCGGTGACAGTTAACCTTTCCAGCAATTAATTAAGACGACTCTTATATGTATCACACATCGGCCCCCACGTAGCATTTAGTCAGCAATGGAGATAAATGTGGGACATGAATATTGCATAGCTTTAAAATACCGCAGATCCCAACGGTTATTCCTGTCCAAGGTCAGTTGGACATGGCGCTGAGGGAAACCCTCCCCCCCTCTCTCTCTCTCTCTCTCTTTCTCTCTCTCATTTAAACCTCCCAGAGAGCTCAGGCGGCTTATTGCCGCGCTGAAACATAAAGTAAGAGACTCCAAGACGATGTGTGAGGATTTGCTGATTCTCACAGCGAGGGTTCCCAGATAGAGTGAGGGTTTACCTTGAGTCATGCCAAAGGACGGGGGGGGGGTCCAGATCTCTGCTCACCTGCCAGTGTCCATTACATGAGCGCAACATCTTCGTGCCTGCTTTATTGCCCGCTCATGAAACCCTGATGCAATCCACTTAAGTGGAAAACGGTTGTCCTTGCTTCACCTTGCCGTTGTATTTATTCTTTTACGGCACATCCTGATGCACCTCCGTACGCCGCCTCGGTCGACCGTGTGTTGCAGTTTGTTTAGTCGTTAGCCGTTGTGTGGAAAACGCTCACGCCAACGCAGAGAGGGAGCCAACGACTGAGAAACCCCACAAGAGCCCGGAGCGCTCCTTAAATAAAGTAAGCCATGTTATTGATTACGCTGGGCTCGACCTTATATTCTCCTCCACTTATGATGAGGCTTTTTTCTTTTTTTCTTTTTTCCTTTGTGGGTAATCTTTGGAGATTAGTACACACATTGTTGTATGGCTGGTGCCGCCAGGGAATGGAGTTAAATAGCGGATGGGCCTCTGACTCTGTAAGTAGCAATCATAATTCCCCTCTTAAAAGCTGCATGCCACTTAAGTTATTAACATTTAATTCTGCAACATCAGACAGTGTTCTCATTAGGATCTTCTCGTTGCATCTTTTTTTTTTCGGGAGTGCCTCCAGCCTGCCAAACAGAAAAATTGAACCTGTGTTTCACTCTCTTCATGTCTGGCTGCAGCTCTCAGACTACTGTGCAGTTTACCAATTAATGAGTTCATAATGGGAGATTCTGCGATGCAAACGCAATGCAGGAAGAAGTGTCATTTATTCAGCGCGGTATAGTTTGCGATCGTAATCTTTTCCCGAGTCGCTTTTGTTTGCCTCCACCTCGCCAAAGCTAAGAAAAACATTTCTGTTTCTCTGTGTATGGTGTCAAGAGCATTATGTTGGGTCCCACCGTGCTGAGGAATTAAACATGAATAACAACTCAATGAAAGAATGCTTTCGTAAAAAATCACATTTCGTTCCTTCACAATGAGTTTGAATCGACATCCTTTGAGTAGGGAATGCGCAGAAAGTAACCGTAAATATTATTAATTAGAAACTATAGAAGGTAAATAAAGTGTTTTATTATTATTATGAAGACTTGATCCAAACTCTTATCTTTCCAGAGTGTTCCTGCGAGCCATTAATCAGTATGCAGCAGTGTTGAACAAGAAATTTCTGGATCAAACCAACTTTGAGCTACAGGTAAGACCCCCCACCCCCCCCAGAGATGATGTTCTTTTATTCATGTTAAGTACTATTAGCAGCAGCTTTGCAAAAATATTTGGATTTTTTTAAGGCATCACTTCACTGCAGTTTCACACAGAGGCTGCTTTTAATGTTCCAGATGCAGCATTGTCTTCTGGTCTTCTGTGAAAAGAAGAAATATGAAGGATGTTGACATAAAAATTGTGCCGGAAGGAAAATCAATTACTGCGTAACAGCCGGCAATTTGATGTGCATTTCCGAATATTTTAACCTGCTCCCCCTCGTAAAGATTAACTGCTTCCTTTTTTTAAATGTCTGACATATGGAAAGTCACCAACGACACTGCTGTTAAAACCTTCATGTATTATTAACGGGATTTATAGCACTTGGATCTCTCCTTATGCTGTATGAATAAAGTGTTCTGTACTTAAAGCGACATCTCAGTAGAAGATGGATCGGTTCTCTGAGTCTCGTACAGACCACTTTACTATTTTAGCTTAAACCGTCGTGTATTTTATACTCTGTGTGCTCTGAAAACTCACCATGAAGTTACTTATTCTATGTGCATGGATGGGCTTTTTTGCAGTGATAAAAGGTGGTTATTTAATGATATTGTTGTAAAACTTGCTTTTTGACTTAAATGTCCTTTTTGTTCTCTTAACACCACAGCTGTGGAACAACTACTTTCACCTGGCGGTGGCCTTCCTCACCCAGGAGTCACTGCAGCTGGAGAACTTCTCGAGCGACAAAAGAGCCAAGATCTTCCAGAAGTGAGTACGAGTCCACGTGGGGGGGGCCTCCAACACAGCGCGAGTGGGCTTTAAATGACTCATCGCACGGAGGCTCACAGGGATACCCGACACACGGTGGCACCGGTGGAGGTCCAGGTCCATTTGCTCTAGTTGTCCGCCCTTCTGAACAAAGCAGGACCGCCTCACATTGACTCCAGGGCTATCCTGTACTCAAAGTTGGGAATCCCTTGAAAAGCATCTCCTCCATGCTTTTTTTTTTTATTCCTAGTTATTCCAGCAATAGATTATAGGGAGAACATCTGATATCACGGTGCACAGATTTCAATCCACAAAAAAAATCCAACCCTGCGTTCAGTAAGTTGAGTGAGCTCTTTTGTTCCCCGCTGCCTGCGTCTACAACAAGCCATCTATCTACATTTAGTATGCAGCCAAACGTGTGAATGCTTTCTGGCTACACAGGGACCATATTGGCTCTCATCTTCATTTGGAGGAGCTTTTGTCACTAAAGCGTTCATCACGCTGTGCCCGAGCCCGACAGCGAGGCTCCTCGTTGGTCCGTGCTTTATTATCGGACCTGATAAGCTCCACCACGGACAGGCAAACAAGACGTTCCCAACCACCCCCACCCTGCCTTTCTCCCCTTGTCAGCCTTTCCTCGGAAAGAAACGGGCTCTTTGATTCGCACACACAAGAACCTGCCGCTCCTGGCGGGGATAATTTCTGCTATTTACTGTTTGTTTGACATGCCCAAATATGTCATTCAAGTACAACCAGGTGGCTCCCAGAGCAACGCAAGAGGATATCGTACAGGGTGTGACAATCTGTCTTTCACCCACTCTTTCTACCTCTACCCTCCAACTCCCCTCCTCTGTGTCCGTCTCCCTCCACCTACTACTCACCTGCTCTCTTTTACCTCTCCGTCGCCTCATCCCGTCTTCCTGTGTGCTGGTGCACGAACTGTCAGTCCTGTCTGCAATGCCAATTATTGTGCGTTGCTGTGGGTAGAACAGAGGGGTGGAAATCAGGGTTGCGTGGCTCTTTAGCGCTTTGAGAACCGGCTTTTCTCCTGCGTCACACACGTCTCCCCAGTACTGGATCCTCGTTTCCTTCTCACATTTTGGACCGGGATACTCACGAGCTAACACGTCTTTACAAGCAATGTACTGCTTGGCCTGAATAGATGGATGAATGCGTCTGTGTGGAGCCATGTTGCTGCGTATCAGGACACAGCGGTTAGGATTCAGCAGACTGTGACACTGTAAGCACGGCGATATATTGCTCATAGTATAAAGAACACAGAACCATATGCATACAAGAGAGATCACGTCCACCGGGAGGGCCCATGCTTTGACTGAGTTCATCTTTGCATGTCAACTGTTAATATAAAAAAAGTAATAGAGTTTTTAAGAATTGATACAATATTTAAAGAAATAATATTGCGACAGTCAATACTTCTGGTATTTTCTCTCACGTTTCCACAACTCAGCAGCAACTTTTGATGAATACAATGTTTCCGAAAAGTGGACAAGAAAATGAAATCAAAGTTTGGGTAAACTGGTCATTTTTCTTTATTAGTTTGTGTACATGAAGGGGCTGTGGCCATGGATTGTGGATATGCAGCCACACATGCAGCAGTGTCATTGTCATGTGCCAATAAGTGATGAGTAGAGGGAGTTGTCCCAGTGTCAGGTTTTGTGAATAGAGCACACTTGCTTTGCATCTCCTCTGTTCTTACAGGCCACTGCTTGTCAATCCCTTCTGTTCTCGCTTGCTCTACCTGCCACGTCTGTCTGCATCTCTGTCCTCCATCTCTTGTGCCCCCACGACAATGCCGAGAACCCCCAGATCCACTCGCTGCTCCCCTCCGTTCACCCGCCTGTTATTCCAAGTCCATCTCTCTGAGAGCTCTCCTCCCCGTGGCTGACAGGTATGTGTTGTAGGTCCTGACGGACGACAGTCGTGGCTGCCCGTCTCGCCGCCGACAGCGGTGTGACAGACGAGGACACGATGCCTCCGGATGTAGGAGACGCGAAGCTGCACGCTTCCCACTGGCGTGCCGTGTGATCAGTCATACACACAGGGGTGTGCAGAAATACATGAGAAGACACTCTCGAGTTGCAAAGAAACAGTCTAAGATGTAATACATAATTCAGCTGTACAGTCATTTTCGAGAGGCGGGCATCTTTTTTTATACTTCATCATCTTGCAAATACTCGGCTTGAAGATCAATCCCTGGGCAACGCTCCTCCCCTTGACAGCTGAACGCCGTACATGGTTTTGACTACGAAGAGGTGACGCAGCGTCTTCCTTAAGGATTCTTTCAATGCTCTTCTCCTCTCTGGCAAAATGCATTAGTGTGGATTTGTACAGTATTGGCAAAAAAAACCAATCAATTGGGTTTTCAGAATTCCATCAGGGGTCAGGAGACCTCAAACTCTCTCATCTCTCTGCTCTGCTGCAAAGTCATGCCAAGGTGTCATGTACGAGGAGACGGAGGCGCCGCCATCAGTCACTCAGTGGGGAAAGTCTGCTGTCGGACAGGTCGGGCAGACAATGCAGTCGCCTGCAGCGCCCCCAGCTGGACAGGACACATAGGCGGGAGGGAAGAAAAAGATAGCGATGATTCGGACACCAAATCTTGCTTTAAAAGCCACTCGGAGTGGAGTCAGGTATTTGATTTGTTGTGTTGCCGATGCATTGGGATAAGAGTTTGATTCACCCATACTCTTGTATTGATGCACACCTTAAAGCTACTGCTAGTAACTTTTATCAAAATTACTTTGTCATATTTGCTCAAACGGTCAGTAATTTGTGACAGTAGTACGCACACGAGACAGATTCTCTGTGATAAAGTCAGGTGCCTCTGCCTCCTCCGAGTGCCCCTAAAGAGATTTGTGCCCGGAGTCTCTCCCAAAGCTGTCAATATCACAGTTCACAAAGCTCGTAAACTGTCAATTTAGGACTCCATTTAAGACTCTGTTACTGCATCGCCCATTTCAGACCTTAAATGTTTTCAGGGACATACTTCAGTTTACTGTAAAATGAGAACGTTTGCTCCGGTCGGTGGGCGGGGCTTAGTTTTAGCTGCAAACCTTTTTCAACTAAAAACATTAATCTTTGCACATTACCCAGCATTACAAGGGGATCTGTAATTGTCTGCCGAGCTCTGTTTGACATTTAATTCTCAACGTTTTAAACGTATTACAGAAACAGTGGGTAACACGGTACGGGGAGATGTTATCCATCGACTTTGAGCCTGACTTCTCTTTCAGCTGTCTGATCCGCCTCACAACAACACGGCTTGGTGGAGGACAGACACTGCGATGGTTGGGCAACTGCTTCAAAAACACAATCACGGCATCGCGGTTCAGTGCCGTTATTCCCCGCGGTGAGCCAGCAGGGAAAATAAATCTGATTACTTCTCAGCATGCGATGGTGCGCTAAAGCACGCCGCACCAGACCAGTGGACTCACGGTATAAACAGTCATAAATGGCTCTCTCGGGACTGCTATCTCCATTGTGTCCTCGATATTCCTGATCTTAAAACAATTTCAGGCTTGATCTTACTCACTTTGCTTATCCATTGTCCAATCTGTTTGTTCAAAGAACTAAATCCATTCCTTCAGTTTCGCACATGTGATCGTTTTCACAGACCTGGTCTCACTTTCTGCCTCACTTCTCGTTGTTTCCACTGCTGTTAGTCTCTCCATCATTCAACGTCTGTCCTTTCCACTAGTCGTCCTCTCGGTGACCCGCTTGTGGCCGGTACGGAGACGGGTCCCGAGTTGCCGTGGAGATTGGTTCATGACCTAGAAGTCAGGACGGTGGCGATCCTTCCAGCTTCTTTTGCAAATCTTTGTTTTTATAAAAGGGCTCGAGTGACGCCTCGAGTCGACCTCAAAGAACGATACAAACAAAGACTGTCTGATCAAACCGTTTGCCCCGTGTCCTGTGTCCTCCGTCTCCTGTCCTCTGTCCTCTGTCTCCTGTCCTCTGTCTCCTGTCCTCTGTCTCCTGTCCTCTGTCTCCTGTCCTCCGTCTCCTGTCCTCCGTCCTCTGTCTCCTGTCCTCTGTCTCCTGTCCTCTGTCTCCTGTCCTCCGTCCTCTGTCTTCTGTCCTCTGTCTCCTGTCCTCTGTCTCCTGTCCTCTGTCTCCTGTCCTCTGTCTTCCGTCTCCTGTCCTCCGTCCTCTGTCTCCTGTCCTCTGTCTCCTGTCCTCTGTCTCCTGTCCTCTGTCTCCTGTCTTCCGTCTCCTGTCCTCTGTCCTCTGTCTTCCGTCTCCTGTCCTCCGTCCTCTTTCTCCTGTCCTCCGTCCTCTGTCTCCTGTCCTCTGTCCTCTGTCTTCCATCTTCTGTCTCCTGTCCTCCGACTTCTGTCTTCCGTCTCCTGTCCTCTGTCTTCCGCCTTCCGTCCTCTGTCTCCTGTCCTCTGTCCTCCTTTCCTCTGTCCTCCTGTCCTATGTCCTCCTGTCCTCTATCCTTTGTCTGCTGTCATTTGTATGTTTAGAACTCACGAGTGAAAATAAATCTTCGGTGTGCGTTTGTATTCCAAGGAACGTTACGGAACAAAGCCAAGTATCTCACCATGGACAGGAAGGGGGGGGTCAGGGTGAATCTGTCTAAACCGCCTCATTGTATGCTTGTGTAATGGGAACTGCTCTTTACCATTTATTGGGCTCAGAAACAGGAAATACACATGTTCTTCTATTACTCATTTCACTTCCTTTCACTGAATCCTGTGCAGCCTGGTTTTCAGCATCCATCAATATTTTGTGTTTAGTTTTTGTTGATCTTTGGGCTCTTCCTTTAATTGTACCTCTTACTTCAGCACAAACAGGAAGCCGTTCTCTAAATGAGTTGATCCCCATGATTGCGTAACATTTGATCTCCTTGTCTTTCAGGTACCAGGACATGAGAAGACAAATTGGCTTTGAAATCAGGGACATGTGGTACAATCTAGGTAACTTATCCCATATTCTGTCAACATGTTTCAGTTGTAACCAAAGACAATTGCGTTGTTTTTTTCCCTGTTAAAGATGTTTATGAGTGTCTGCAAACTTAAGTACTTTTCGCCGCCTTAAGATTCAACTCAACAAAGAACAGCGGCTAAATATAGACGACCGGTTTAATGAGCTTTATGGTGTGTGATATGAGAGCAGTCAACTCTCAATGGAATGAAATCGTGGTGTTAGATGTGGGCACCTGCGCCTCCCTTCCAGCCTGCTCATTGTAACCTACACCACCTGATCCCTTAATTAGAGCCTCGCACCAGATTAGATTGACTCATTCACTGGTTTTTAATGAGCCTCTTTCTTTTCTTTTTTTTCACCTGAGGTGTTGAAGTTATTTACCGCATGATTGTCACGGAACATTTCTTTATGAGAGATTTGCTCGACATCGGGAGCCAGTTTCTTTTTTTTGTGTGAATGTATTCTTTCCTCTCGTAGGGCCCCACAAGATCAAATTCATTCCTGAGATGGTGGGTCCTATGCTGGAGATGACGCTGGTTCCCGAGATCGAGTTGCGGAAGGCCACCATCCCCATCTTCTTTGACATGATGCAGTGCGAGTTCCACTTCAAATGCAGCTTCCAGCGGGTGCGTCCTTTCCGAACCTTGACACAACCAACGGGACTGTGACGAAATGACTTTATGATAAGTAGAGGAGGAGTAAACACTAAAGTGCAATAGCCATGAGCGTATTTGTTATTCTGCAAATCTCATTTAGTTTTGCCTCCGATTATCCACAGCCACGGTGAGTGGAACTTAATGTTATGTTCCCGTCGCAGTGCAAAATTAAGCCTTTCTGCATGAGGAAATCCGTTTGGCTATGTTCAGCCATAAGATGTTTCAGACGGCTTCCTGCTTTGTGGCATTTATGTGGGCGCCCGAAGAATGTGATGCTTATTGTACATGTGAAACATCACAATGGCTTCATATCATGTAGTCCTGTGTAAGACTGTGGTGGTTAAAACAGAGAGCTGCTAATCAATGTGTCAGGATCGCGCTCATTGGAGGAGAATGCCACTTTTTCATTCTGTTTCAATTTCACGACAGTAATATTTCCTTTCCTTGGTCTCTCTACATTTAGCAGAGAGCAGCATTTCTATCTTTTCTTACTTTGCTGCACCCTCCTCTTTCTGTTCCGTGCTCCTGCCTGTCCAACAGACGGGCAAATAAAGAAGTCAGTGAAAATGTGTTTGTTTCGGCACAATAAAACCTGTTTATTTATTTTTTTCATGTACAGCTGCTACATTTAAATATCCGCGAAATACGGTCCATGCATCACTGTCAGAGGCTACCGCAACAAACGGAGCAAAAGTAAAGTGGATGTGTCTCACGATGCAGCGTAGTTCAAAGTCTTCTAACCAAATTTATATAGATAATTAAAAGTTAAGAGAATAATGTCCAGAAGATACCGACTCGCGACCAGCTGGCCGGTTAAAGTGGAAGCACAGATCCCCCTTCGGCCGAGCCTCGGTGCAGGGAGAGAGCGAGGCGGCGAGGTGGCGTTAATGAATTGAAAAATTAGCCACGCTGATTATTTACGCCTGCTCTGTCTAATTGCAGTTCGAGAATGAGATCATCACCAAGCTGGATCACGAGGTGGAGGGGGGCCGCGGAGACGAGCAGTACAAAGTTCTCTTCCAGAAAATGTAAGTGCTGATTAATGGGTGGGGATTACGCCTGAGCCTCTCACAAGTTAGGTAATGCTAATTGCAACATGGCACTCCTCAAAAATAATCACAGTGTGCCGATGATCACACGGCCACCACAGCTTGCCTCTGTGATATCTGCGTCGCAGTTTGGACGCTAACTCCGCTTTTAACGTGCAAAAAGGAGAAGATCGTTTCCCTGAAATGTCTGACCATTTCAAGCTATTAAAGAGCAGCTTGTACATGCCTTACATTTGTTCTTCTCTCTGCCCCCTTGGCTTCTCGTCACCCCACAACCCAGTTTGCTGGAGCACTGCAGGAAGCACAAGTACTTGGCCAAGACGGGCGAGAACTTCGTCACTCTGGTGGTTCGTCTGCTGGAGAGGCTGCTGGACTACAGGACCATCATGCACGACGAGAACAAGGAGAACCGCATGAGCTGCACCGTCAACGTGCTCGTAAGACGCTTTATTTCTCTCCCTTCCCTGAATACCCACGGTCTCGGTGATGATACGACGGCGCCCATCATTGTCAATAAAGTGACACACAAAAGAAACGATAACCACCACGCGTCGCGGTGCATTGAGATGTTATCGGAGGAGCAGCTCACCTGGAACACCGCTCCTCTGCGAAGTGACATTTAAACAATCTACAGCCCAGTGATTTTAAGAGTTATGCAACATAAGCATTGGCACACTAATCCAGTATCGTTGTAACCAAATCCATTTGAATGGTCTCTTTCCTTCCTGTAGAACTTTTACAAGGAGATAGACAGAGAAGAGATGTACATCAGGTAAGTTCCTTTTGAAGCCTTTTACACACACCGCTAGAGAACTTCACATACAGTACATTATGAGACTCCGTGATGTGACATTTCTACTTGCCAAAGACTTATTTCTGGACATTTGTCCCTTTGTCCCCAGGGATCCAGAATACAATATTTGTTTTGGTTGAAATGCGTTCTTATTTCCACATTCTCACCTGTAAATCCGGCTGCCAGGACTCATCAGTCCAGCGCAGTTAACTTTCTGCGTGCCCGCCCAGACGTGACCCATAAATCATTGCTTTTATTTTCCTGCCAGGTACCTGTACAAGCTGTGTGACCTCCACAAAGAGTGCGACAACTACACCGAGGCGGCCTACACTCTGCTGCTGCACGCCAAACTGCTGAAGGTACACAGACACACAATACCAACGGCAAATAATTGCAGAAGCACGCTCTCGTGAAAAATAAAAAACTTCAAACGGAACCCAAATACACTGCTGATGCTGTCAGGCGTTTAACCTCAGCCGTTAAACAAGTGTGTACCTGTGAATTTGAATGTGTACAGGATTTAGAGCGATAAGGCCACATCCCTTTAATCCCACCATGGCATGAGATGGCTACTGAGAGGGCAGAGCGTCATCTTTTTGAAGCAAATCACGGCTCATATCTGATCTTTCCGGAAGAAGAAAAAACAAAAGCTACAACGTAGTTTAAAGCGGAGCATAAAGCAGCAGCAGCAGCAGCAGCCACCTGAGGTGCTCCGGGATTAAAGATGTGCTTTTACTGTCCTCTTTGTCAACTGAAAACGCAGAATCCTCCGCTATAAGTCACATGGTGCAGTGCCAGGCACAGCTGGTTTTGCAGTGATATCTCAAATTAGATGCGTACATATTTACAAGCCATCACCAAGCATTTATTTTTAAAGATCACACCTTTTTGTTTGTGTCGGCTTGCTCTCGGGGACCCCGGAAAAGTTTTGATCTCTTTGCCAAAGAAATGTCTTGCATCCGCACACGGAGCTCCACTCACAAAGAGTTGCAGTGTCTATTCCCAGTTGGGGTTTGGTATACCCTGAATTTGGAGTTGTTCCTCTCTGCCTTTTATCCCAAAAACGGTTGCACCCAACAACTCATCTGCATTTGCATAAATAGCTGGCTGCGTCAGCCTTTGTGCGGGTCCCGACAGGCTGTGACTGAATCACATTTTCCTCGCTGAGCAGTCACAGTCGCATGCAGCAGTTGTTTTTGCTATTATCATTTTAATTCCGCCCATCTCTCAACAGCTGTGGCATTCCTGATCACACCTTCAGAGAGGGACTCGCTATTATATTGTGGAAATTGGTTAATTTTGTTCCACCAGAGTCTGGATAAATCCTTTCGTCTCCAATAAGCCGTCCTGTGTCATCTTTGTCCTCCCTTTTGTGTAAACGAGCTCGAATGAGAATGGATGTGCATGATTCTGCATCCAGCGGCGGGGTTATATAGTAAGAGTGACTCCTCTAGTAATGATTAGATCTCCAGTGGAGCCCCCGCAGCAGTATAATAACGGTTGATGAATTTGCGGCCCTTTGTGTTTTGTCAGAGATGCATCAGCACTTTACTTCTGTCGATGCAGGGTCACCAGCCATCTATGAATACACCGAGATCCTTTCTACCCTGTAAATGCCACAGTTCAGCTGTAAAGGAATCAATAACCTGCCGCCGTCCCTCTTCGTGCCACAGCAACAATGTGCACAGCAATTACTTTTTCACTGTGTCTATGCAAATTCCTTGGCTTTGCTATTCAAATTTGGCCCTGCTTACAGAACGTTGGTGCAGTTTTCACAGAGATCTTAACTCCTCAGGTTACTCACAACACCAATTAAAACCGTCTGGTAATGAATCGGTCCTGGTGGCGCACACAGGATTACGGTTCCTCGACGCGGAGGCCAATCAGATTGTTAGCCAAGCTGTTCCAGCTTGTCAGAAAGCTCATTATTCTTTATGCTGATGCATGATGGAGTACACGGTCAGCACAAAAGGATACCCCGCAGTCTTGGTTCTCTTCTTGTTTTTTGTTTTTTTTCTTGCCTCGCTCTTCCTTATCGGACATTCTTTACAAAATCAAGCAAAATGTGTAATGAATAAGATCAATTGTGTCTGATGTTTATTGTTAACAGACGCCTAAGTGATGCTTCTCTCTGCTGGTTACCAGTGAGCTTACCTACCGGTGGACTATTGTGGGTTGTGCTAAATACCATATAACAGCGAGTTGCACTTATGCTCCCTCTGAGCCATCGTTTCATTGCCCGTGTCTCAAATCTCCCTATTGCCCCTGTCAGAGTGCAGGGCCCCTTTTGCTCCGACTTGTATTGCCCAGTGTTAACCCCGGCGCTAACTTGTCCTCTGCAGTGGTCAGACGAGCAGTGCGCAGCCCACCTGACCCAGAGAGACGGCTACCAGGCCACCACTCAAGGACAGCTTAAGGACCAGCTCTACCAGCAGATTATCAATTACTTTGACAAGGGCAAGGTGAGACACACACACACACACACACGCGCAAAAGAGTGGTCATTATCATGATGAATCGTGGACTCTGAGGATGCTATTTTTAGATGCAGTCATCTCTGTTAAATACCTCTTCTGGCATGAGGCGGCAGGTTTTTGAAGAAGAGGCGCTGAATGGTGGTTTCATATTCCGTTTCTGCAGAACGGGGATTGCAAATAATCCTCTTCTTTTAGCTGATGCTCTTCTGGACGAAGCCGCATATCAGACCACACAAGCTTTAATGTGGCTCTTTTGTGTTGTGCCCTACTCTACCTCAGAAAACCCTTTTTTTCCCCCCTCCTCTTCCTGCCCGCTTCCTCATTTTTCTGTCATTCCACATCAGCGCGGTACTCGAGTACCATCTGTATGATACCCACATATTGTGACTCAAGAGAGCAGGCGGTTCACATGTACCTCAGTTTGAGAACCCGTTCTACTTGTGTACTGTGCTATACTTCTGCATATTTGGTTTACAGAGGAGAGAAAAAGGGTTTTCAGACTGTAAGCTGAGCCTGGAATGGGTCTGCAGGTCTGCAGCCAGAGCTTCTCAGAGAGGATGTCCCAAGACTGCGCATGTGTCATCAGTGCCGTGGGTGCAGCCGCCACTCATGGTTCACTAGCCAACTGTCACTCAGCAGGAGGGAGCCAGGGGGACAACAAATTGAAAAGGCCTTGGCTAAACAAAACACACACACAAACAAACAAACCAGAGTGATCAGGAAGTTTTTGCAGTGGCTGTAAGAATACATCAACACACCAGGGGGGGGGAGGGGGTTTATCATCAACTGAGGACAGTTTCTACCAGTGTCAACGGAGTCATCCAGAAAGCAGTCCCAGATGGTGTCACCACCACCACCTCCAGCCTGGCTCCAGATCAGTTCAGCCTAATCTAGTCTGTCAGTTAGAAGCCCTTCAACATGTTTGAGTGGCTCCCATCTATCTGTGACACCGCTCCACTGAATTGGCTGAGTCTCGATTGTAAATCAAATCACTGTTTTATATCAAAGAAGAACAATATTTACCTTTTATTTATCTTCAAAAAGGCTTATATTGAATACCATTGTCTGGTAAAGATCATTTGTTTTATTCTGCTTGAATCTTGATTGTGTGCGTGTGTGTGTGTGTGTGTGTGTGTCCAATAGATGTGGGAGGAGGCCATCATTTTGGGAAAGGAGCTGGCTGAACAGTACGAGAATGAAATGTTTGACTTTGAGCAGCTCAGCGCATCCTTGGTAAGAAATGTTAATTGTTGTTTAACTTTAATGCAATTTTTCACATTTCAGTATACAGACTATTACTATAACATTTGACATTTTGAGCACTTTAACCTGTGTTATTAAGATAGACAATGGGGACTGTGATGTTTTTTTTGTTATCAAGAAAGCCTTATTAAGTGTTCTTGTTCTGAAAACATGTGAAAAGATCGTAATTAAAAAAAATTCACTTGACGTCCACGTCAATAAATCATTTGAATTATGGTACATGTGTACAGCCCTGTATAATTATAGTTTTAAAGCAGAATGCTTTATAACAATAATCTTACATATTGTTATTATTCTTATAGTTGTTATACATTATAATCAGTGTTATGATGCATTATAATCTGAGTACAAGTTATTCTAAGAGGTCTTGTTTGCTTAAAGGTTTTTTGTGTAATTCTAGCATACTTAAATATTTCACTTAAAGCAAACAACGACCACTTAAAATAACATATAATCACATTATAATTCTTAAACGGTCAGTGAGTGACCGGCAATTATGATACTTGCTTTGAAATGTGTTATTATAATTGTCAAGCATTATGAATGAGTGCTCGCAACTGAAATGATAATGTTATGATTACAAATATAAGTGTGTTTATAAATGCATTATAGACATGGGGCGTCATAGAAAGTGCGCCATGAGAATCCCCAATAAGGGACCAAGAGAAAAAAAAAGGGCGAAGCGTCAGTGTTTCCATGCCAGTGAATCTTCCCATTGTGTCTCCCAATAGCGGAAGCAAGCCCAGTTCTATGAGAACATAGTGAAGGTGATCCGGCCCAAACCGGACTACTTTGCCGTCGGTTACTACGGCATGGGCTTCCCCTCCTTCCTCCGCGTGAGTACATCCCCGCCGCTCAGCCCGATCGATCGGTTTGACCAGCGCTCGCTTAGTTCTCAGCCGTCAACGCGCTTGTGTTTCACGCGTCTCTGCTGTGGGTTTTTTTGGGGGGCGACTCGCGTGTTAAAAACATCCCACTGAGTCTGGTTTTCATTTGACGGTTCGCTTGCTCGCTCGCGGAAAAGGGACGTGACTCGAGTGGACGATAGAGAGGGTCCAGAAATAATGTGCGGGACGGAGAGCTGTGAATAAAGAATCTGTTTCTTTCTCTGTTTCTGCCCATCTCCTTCATATACCATCTAATATCTACCTGTTTTCAGCACGTACTATGTGAGCCGCTCTGTTTCTTGGTCACTTGGTCAATCCTACAAATTCCCCCCATCGTCCACTAGTGCGGGACATAAAGCCATAAAGACTGTCGAGCTCACACCCCTGATCTCCTTGGTCCGATCAAAAGGCCGATCACGCTGCCATTTAATGCCGTCGTCGCCTGGACAGCCTTTTCTCCACGGAGTGAGCGTGGCCTGCATCGCAAGCTCTCCCATCATGGCCTGCACCGCAAAGCCCTGCGCCCTGCTGCAAAGTGGAATGGTCACATTGTAAATTGCTTTAAGGGGGGTGGGGGGGGCGGCGCTGCTGCATCGCTGCATCATGGGTTCTAATCCCAAATCATTCAGACCGGCGCTAGTTGGAGCTTTACTTTTGAAAGTTATTCCAAGTGGTTGGGGCTGTTCAGTCAGACGACCAGCATTAGTTGGCCATTAATCCTAATGAATATCACCCCAAAGTCTATTTGGAACACCTAAGTATACTAAGTATACGCTAAACCTAAACCGAAGTGTATTTCCTCTTTAAACATCCTGGCTGGCCTCGTGCCAATCTGATCACGCTTTAGCACAAATTTAGCAGCATGCGTTCAGCAGATGTCTGATATCTCCTCACCGGCTCCTTCAGCGTCGGAGGTTGTTCTGTGTGCACAGCGGACCTCTCTGCTCTGTCGGTGAAGGGTGTCCTGCTCTGTCCACATGTCCAATTTTATTCAAACAGTAAATTAAATTGGTGAAATGTCCCCGTGTGGAGCTGTGTCGCAGTGCGTTTTAATGTGCTTTTAAAAAAAAAAAAGTAGGCTTTTAATACATCCCGTTACATCATCCGGCATGCCACTGAATGCGTTGTTTAAGGTGTGCTGTATGTTACTCAAAAGTGGCACAAAAAGTCCTTCCTGAATAAGAGGTCGTTGAAGTCGAGTCTGGAGAGCGACCGTGATCATGGGCCCTTTTCATTCTCTTACTAACAACGGCCGTCTGCTGCTCCTCCATCTCTAACTCCTCTCATTGGGCAGGGCAGAAACTCCATCACACACACTCGTCTCATCTAACTGGCTTTTAGACGACCGTCAAAGGACCGATTTGAGCTCTCTTTTCTTCCTGCTTTTTTAAAAATGTATTATGGAGGCAGTTGGATCTTACCTAAAAATATCCAGGGCAATATATTTCTAGCGTTCCTTAAGCTACAGTGGAATCAAGGTAGTCTACAAGCTGGTCTCAAATACCCAAACTGGTAAATATTACACACAACACCTTAGTATGGCTTTTACATCGTCCTGCTGCAAGGGCTCGTTGGGTGCATATATATTTCATAAACATGTTGAAAGATTTCTGCGTGAGTACACAGGGGAAGCGCTCAAGTGTGGGTTGCTTATCGAGATGAATGTAGTTCGGAGGGGTTCTTGTTTTCACGCCCCTTATTGGTATTTGTGTTGCAGCGTCGCGGTGTCCTCAGGGAAAAGTCAATTATGTGAGAAAATCAATACTCTGATAAAGGCATTTTGTATCCACCCCTCTTAAGAATTGATTATATGCAAGAGTGCTTGATTCAGCGGCTTATGATTTATTAGTTGTTAATGTGGTTCGACGCGAGGGTACTTGCTAATTATAAAAGAGAATAGATCATGTCATTTGTTTGGATCTGCAGAAGCAGCGAAGCCGTTGGTCCCATTTATCTACTTTCTTCTGTTACTTACAAACCACCCATTGAAAAGACATGCACTTATCTTATTCATCTTAAGTCATCACTTCAACCTTGAAAGGGCAATACGTGGTCATAAAGCTTTGACGCACGACTGAAAGCTTCTGTTGTGTTGTTGTTTCTGCTTTTTAGACACATTAAAGGTATTCCCAGTATTTCAAAGACTCAACAATGAATTCTCTAATTGTACATCTGCGTATTTCCACACCTCTCCCGTCTCCCATCCATCCCAAAACTTGACTTAATCCCTGTATTTAGTTTCCTGTGATTCGCTGCACTTGAAAAGCAGTTGGGAAAAGTGTGTGAAAGTTGATTTGAAATATGTATCATAATCGCCACATTCAGAGCAAGGCGGTTATGAGCCGTCGCGTTGTATCATTCACAATGTTCCTCAGACGGACCCCTGAGAACACTCAGGGAGATGAAGGAACGTTCCTGGCTCGTGCATTTTCAGCAGCACTCTTTTCAAATGACTTGTATTAATTTTGGAAGAAAGCAAGATTACCTTAATGAGCCTTTATCTGTCAAACAGCGAGATTCTGCAGTCGATTTGAAAGAAAGTGTCCGCACATCTTCAAGTGTTCTTGTTGTGGTCGTTCTCCACATATGTTCAGTTGAAGTATATCCAAGGAGCTTAAATCCTAAGCGTTTTACCATTTGAATATTAACTTGATAACATTGCAGCGGTTGGTCACTTGAATGAAATAAAAGACCATTTGAGCATGAATCATTATCTCAGTGAAGGCGATTTCCTTTTTACCATGAAGTAGCCGGTGTAGTTTTTAGGGTAATGAAAATGAGAGTCGTGACATTGAGATTACTGTACTGCACAGACTCCAACGCTCAACAACGCGATGCAAATCCTGCCGTCCTCTCGTGAATAAAGCCTTCAATCCACGGCGTCGCGGAAAAAAAAGATTGGTCTGTCCTTGGAACGGATTTGAGCGATTTTTTTCCTGATTTCCTGTCGCCGTTCACCATCAGAAAGTTGCAGCGGCGTATCGTCGGGGCAGATTTTGTCGGGATTCTCAAAAACAAATTTTGAAAGCGGCTCCCGGGCACGTTTTTCACGGCTGCTGTTCCTTGAATAGATTTGATGAGAATGAGAATGATGAGAAAAGAAAGAAAGGAGTTTAAAGAAAGAAGAAGGAGGAGGTGGAGGTGGTCAGATCCACGTTAAGAGGACCCGTCCTCAAGTGCCAAGGTCTCACCACACTGATTTTGAAATGGAACCTTTCCGATGGTTCGAAGGCAAACTTCATCAATAGCTAGTTAGCAGCAGCCGCTTGCGTGAAGAGCCCCCAGATGAATTATAGAGGCCATTTGCAGTCTGTCGGTGGGCTGAAAACCGAAGTCGCCCCAAAGCGAGCCCACTCGGCTGGGATTGACTAATCTCTGAATCAACGCCAAGAACTTTGTGTCACCCTCATTTCCAAGTATTTAATATGATAATGTATTTTCACCCAGCCACAGCATCGGGCCAACTGGATTTACAAATTAAAGCCGCCCGCTCTCATCCATGCGACTTTCTTTAAATATTTCAGTTTCCTCATTGTCCCTGAATGCCATCATCGAATGAATGCTTCTGGATCTAATCTCTTGTGAAATGGTCTATGAAATGACCCGGAGTGAGTGCTACCATATTGCTTTATTCATAAAAAGGAGTTACAATGTACCTCTTTTTGAGTGAGTCAGCATTAATGTCTCAAAATGTTCACCTGCTTTTATTTAATGTTTTGTGTTATGTTTTTTTGTTTGTTTTTTTCTAAGCCACATGCATTGAAATTCATGAATTTACGACACATCCTGGCAATATGCAGAACATATTCGTGGACAGAGAGGAGGTTTTGTAACTTAAAGAGGAAATGTGTGTTCACGTTAATCTTTTGTGCATATCATGTGTGGAATGGACTGGAGGAAGAAATCAAACAAAGTAAAAAAAAAAAAAAAAAACTATCGTCTTGAGAAGATGTACAAAACATGCATTGAGAGGTACAGAAACGAGGATTTGACTAGAGAAGCGTTTGCTTTCCCGTTTGTGACCTGAAATGATGACACGTGTTGCTGGTTGAAACCATTATTATTAGAAGTATATTCACGTTTTTTTCTTTCCGTATTGTCCTTCAGCACAAAATGTTCATCTACCGAGGGAAGGAGTACGAGCGCAGAGAGGACATCGAAGCGCGTCTTCTCACACAGTTTCCCAACGCAGAGAAGATGAAGACGACCACGCCGCCCAGCGAGGACACAAAGTGTTCTTCTGGACAATGTATCCTCATTCATTTCATTTTCACCTCTTGCTTTTTGGGCTTTTTATTTCACTTTCATAAAGAGAAATATATATTTATTTTTTTTAGGGCTTGGAGACATGATTTCAATTATTATTAATATCATTAATATTGTACATACTTTAACTGCCTTTGCCTGTTATGTATTACATCATACAAAATGCCTCACGTGCAAAGCTTTATTAATTAATTTAAGTTATCACAAATAACTTTTAACTGGCTATGGAACTCGTGGCTCTATCGGACCTCCATAAGCAAACTAGACCCATCAGTGAGAATACACAACATGGCAGTTCTTTGGGATACAAAAACAAAATGAAAGCTACTACACACAGACACACAGACTTTTGTGAAGCAATCGCCTCGTGGCTTACAATTAGATTTGATTGAATGATTTCCTTGACGTTCCTGCTGAAGACTTCCAGTGTTTCACGGTGAAACCCATCCTCGACCTGCCCGCCAAGTTCCACAACAAGCCCGTCTCTGAACAGATCGTGAGGTGAGCAGGATATCCCCTCTCTCCACATCCAGTTCTCTTGAGTGCGTTACTCAAGAGTCACACGGCATGCATAACATTGTTTTCTTTTTTTTCCGTGTGCCGTGTTGAGGGCCACGGCGGGGGAGGGGAGGGGGGGGGTGGTTAAATCCCGACGTGAATGTGTGTGGAACGAACGGCGGTTGACCTTCTTGTCGTTCTCGTGGTTGCTAACTTGCACCGAGCCATCTGCTGCCGGTCGCTGCGCCAAGTACAACATCGTTCCTCTGACATCATTAATACCTTTTTGTGAGTGGGGGGAGCGCAGCAAACAGTGCCCCCCCCCCCCTGGCCCCGCTCGCTTGTTTGCTCAATCTGTACGCCGGCCATGCGCTGCCGCATCAGTCGGCTGTGCAAATTCACTTTGATATGCGAGCCGACGCGTCGACGGACGTAGTTAAAAGAAGACTTTTACTGAAAAACCCTCAGGCAAAAAAAAAATACCTGCGCCACACTGATCCTATCACATCCCCCCTGCAGCAGCCTGTCGGCTTGTTTGCGAACTGTGTCTGATTGGAAGATGCAACTCTGGTAATAGCCCAGATTAGACAACCGCGTTTTTTTTTTCTCCAGAGGACCGATCCACACCGTCCTGATTCTGTTCTCTGGGTTTCTCCCCCCGGTTGCGTCTCTCTCTGTTTTCTCTCATTTATTCTCTCATTCGGTGGAAAAGCCCCGCGGCGCATAGCAATGAGACTGAGCAGTTTGAGCCACAGCGTCACAGCAGCAGGCAGAGTTGTGACCTTGCTTTGACCTCACCATGCTCCTGCACCATCTCTAGCCCGCCAGCTAATTACATGTAAAAGGCTTAATTGGGGGTAACTCGGCTGATTTAAAGCTGCTTTATGACTCAGTTTATTACATCTGAATCTCCAAAGCTCCTTTTTTTTAAATGTTAATGCTTCGCTTTCTCCGCTAATCTGGGACTGGCTCATCATGTTTAGCATTAAATAGCGTGTTGCCCTTTTGTGACCAAGAATAAACGGCTCAAGTACCTGTTAGACCTGAACTACTAAGGTCCAATCTCTCTCTCTGTGTCTCTCTCTCTCTCTAGTAGAAAACCGTCAAACTTTGCATCATCGCACATTGCCGTCACTTTATATTTGATTCATATTTGTTTGCTAATAAAGGCAAAGCATGCTCTTTGAAACATCTGATATTGTTTAAGGTCTGCGATGCACTTCATGGGCATCGTTGTCCAGGAACTTATGTGGAGAGCGAGTGTGTGTGGGGGGGGGGGGGGGGGGGGCGGACCGTGTGATGTATGCGCCGTCGTTTTCCTCGTGTGAAATGTCTATTAACCTGATTTGGAAAAGTTCACCCCGCTCCTCGTGTGCGTGCCTCTGTCACGTATGCTGCAGCTACTCAAAGTGTCCGACATGTCGGACCGACCTCAGGTGCTGCCGGTGACGTGTGTGTGTGTGTGTGTGTGCGACCCAAAAATGTATTTATTAACACGGATGTGAGGCCGTGTCATCGACAGCTAGTCAAAACCTGCACGCTTTATGTTTTTTTAGGCTTCCGGCAGAGCCCGCCTGGAGTGGGGCCGGTCTTGTGTTTGACCTGAAGCAAAGCAATCAACCTTTGAATCAGGCCGTAGATTGCCCATAACAGTTTTAATTTACTCAGGCGCTGATGTTCTCCCTCCCCAGCTTCTACACAGTAAATGAAGTCCATAAATTCCAGTATTCCAGGCCAGCGAGGAAGGGGGAGAACGACCCCGACAACGAGTTTGCGGTAATTGTTTGTTTTTTTTACTATGACTTGGCTTCTGTTTCTTTTTTTTCTCTTTTTTTTTTAATGGATGTATTAATTATTTGTCAACATTAAATCATCACGAGCATTCTTTTCAATGGAAAAATAATTTCTGAAAATAATTTCTGAAATTAGCATTGTAGGCTCCTTTAGTATTGAACTTTGATATATAACATTTTAGCTACTTTTGTTTGCCGAAGTTGAACGAATAATTTGAATCATTTATGGTTTGAGTGATAATAATCCTGTGTATTTGTATTTGAAAAATTACACTTCACGTAACATAACGTGGATTTTTTTTCTTCTCAAATATCCCTATTTTGTCTTTGACTCACGGATAAACCACAGACACGAACGCTCCTATTTACAACATATTTGGCTAGAAACCAGAGCCTCCGCTCCACTAACGGGGCAAACGATTGCACTTCTGTACTCAGGAGGGCGAGTAATGATCTCTGAGCCTGATGAAACAGTTTCAGTCTTCTCTGATGCTGCGATGTAAGCGAACGGAGTGACCCTGAAAGAGGTTTCTCATTGTTGTCTGTGTTTTCTTTGTGTCTTTTGTTTTTCGTAGCACGACTAATGTTTTTGGACTTTATTACAGGAATGCTGCTAGATTATCGTTTGAGGGTTTCACACATCGTTTGTATCATTTAGCAAATCAATATCAAAGCAGGGCTCTCATCAAACACAGGGAAACTGGCTGCCGACAAGAGGATCCAGACAAAATCAAATTGTGGATAGTGATCCAAATCTTTTTGCCTTTTGCTATTACTGTCAATTCCTGATTTTTGGTACATCTCAGGAATTATGTTTTGTGCACATGTAATGTATCCAGGTGGCAAATGACAAATGAATCCCATTCACACCGTCCTCTGTGTGTGTTCACTATGCATCACTTCATCAGAGCGGAAGCATGTGTTTAACTCACAACGGCTTTCGATTGAACAGCCTTCACGCCACCTGTTACGCTCTCATTCACGCGACGGTCTCAACGTCTCGTTTCAGTGAAACCCGGCGCGTCACATCGGACGATTCCTGCGCTGTGATTTTGATTGTGTGTCTTTTTTGTCATTCCCGTCAACAGAATATGTGGCTTGAGAGGACCACGTACACGACGGCGTACAAACTTCCTGGCATCCTGCGCTGGTTTGAAGTCAAGTCGGTCTCCACAGTGAGTATGAAGGCGGGCCTCCTAATGAGACGAGGATCCGCAGCCTCGCTCGGAGGCAATCGATCCGATTTGTCCACTTAATCTGTATAGGCAGCCGCGTGGACGCAGGCATGCCATCTCTAGCCTCCATTGATCCCCCAAGCCTTCCTTAAAGGCTGCCTCCACCGACAATAGCTTCACAGCCCAAATGCAACGAGAGGACAGTTCGGATCTCACTCAGTTGATTTTCCTGTTTTAGAAATACCTAGATTGCTGTATCGGAAACCCGGTGATGAGAGGATGGTCTCACAGCTGCAGCAAATGACTCCCAAGTATTTATTGTGGCACTCAGAATGGGCACATTTCCCCTCCATCCGGCTGAAACTGCATTAAAATTTCATTATTTTTAGCTCTGTTGTTTTGACTAATTAAAATGCCGGCCCGATGTCCCCATTTTGGGCTGGGGGGTGTTGTCTGGGGGGGAAGAGGCAGTGTGGCGAAATGAGTGCAGCAGATAGAAGTTGGAGCATAAGAGCAGGTTACAGTATCACTTAGAGCCAAAACGCCCTCCTCATCCTTTTAATGAGTCATTAGTTTGTCCCAAAACAAATGTGCTACTTAGAGTAATTAGCCCCGGCTAAGTATTATGCAATCAATTATTCTTTATTCGTCGCTTTGAATCGTCACTGTCATATCTGCGCTGGGCAAAGCACTCCTCAGACGTTGGCAGTCTTCTCAGTCAGCATTTCTAGCTGTCACCTGACGCCCCCACACACCCGGCAGCTTGGACATTTAGCTCACCCCGGTGGTCCTGCTTGGCTCTACATCCTAAGCACGATCATTCCTTCACAAAGATTCGATCGCTGCCTAACTCCTGAGTCCGTGTAGTGAAGTGCTCCATTGCCACATTAATTCAAAGCAGATACCTCCTCCTCCTCCTCCTCCTCCTCCTCCTCCTCCTCCTCCTCCAGGCTGGGTTGGAACATACTGTCAGGAGCAGCTTGCCCTCCAGATGAGGCCAGCTCCCAGAGGTTACACTCTCTATTTAAAGCTTAATGACTGGGCTGAGATTCACCGAGCTAAAGCCTTTCCATCTGACAATGCTTTTTATCAAGCTGGCCTGTGACATTGGAGATTTGTCTCCCCGGCACAACGTCTTTATTCTTTTGTGCTGGGATCTAATTCTGACATTTATACAACAACCTACTCATGTTTCCCCCTAAATAAATTCATACTAGCAA
The DNA here is from genome assembly GCF_009769545.1 of Cyclopterus lumpus. Classification (NCBI taxonomy): domain Eukaryota; kingdom Metazoa; phylum Chordata; class Actinopteri; order Perciformes; family Cyclopteridae; genus Cyclopterus; species Cyclopterus lumpus. The sequence continues at coordinate 13,538,256 of NC_046984.1, forward strand.
GAAGGCTGCAAGTAGGTGGTTCTTGTTCATGCAAAGTCATTAGATTCCCTGCACTTGGAGTTTCACATATTGGATTTGTTGGATTTTTTTCTCTCCCACAGAGTGGTGGAATTAATCCAAGCATCTTATTCATCTTTTCTCAGAACAGCCAATCAGGTGCTGCACACCAGAGTGCTATCCATCTTCATTTGACAGTTGCAGGTTCATGTATGGGCGCAGTGGATAATGATTAATTGCTCCTCTATCGTGATGGATGTGCGTAGTTAAGGGTTTCTCAGCCCTTCCTCTAACAACCTCACCGTAGTCGGGGAACACAAAATGTTTTCCGCTTGATTGTTGGGGTTACAGAGACGGTCGTGATGTACCTGTGCATATGAACTGAATATTTAACGAAAACCTTCCCTTACCGTGCTGCACAGGAGGAGATCAGTCCACTGGAGATCGCCATGGAAACGATGCAGCTGACCAATGAGAAGATCAGCAGCATGGTGCAGAGGCATCTCAACGATCCCAACCTTCCCATCAACCCCCTCTCCATGCTGCTGAATGGGATTGTGGACCCAGCTGTTATGGGAGGTTTTACCAACTATGAGAAGGTAGTCAACGTGACAATAGTTCTGCATGTGTTCCATTCCTATATTGCCTCAGCCCGAGTACATTCAGGTCTTTTTAGTCTGAGTAATGAAACTCTTGTGTCTGTCCACTGAATATGAAGCTAGAGCCAGGAAACATGAGCTTAGCATACAGACTGGAGACAAAATAAGGTCACAACCTGGAGTCTTGTTGTCACAGTGAGGTTGCCAGGCAGCCAGGGGCTTCAGGTAGTCCAGCACATAAACCTCGTAACACACAACTGCAGTTTTACACTGTGGTAATTAGAGAGCTTAGAGGTCCTGATGGGCAGATGGGCTGTTCCTTCCAATCTAGCTGGTTTCCCCCTGGTTGCACTCATTATGCTATGCTAAGCTAACCGCCCGCTGCTCCAGCTTCATATCCAGCATAAAGACACGCGAGTCGTATTAATCTCCTCATCTAACTCTCAAAGAGAAAGTGAATAAGCGAACGCCAGATGTTCAAACAAATGTTATGTTCCTGAAAATGTTGGTAGATTTCTAATGTATCGAGCTATATTCAGAGCTAATTCAAATAATAATAATTTCTTCCCCCAGGTTTGATATCATGTTCTGAAATAAAAAATATTTAAGTCCTACAAGCTCTCATTGCATCAGCCTGAACATTGTTATCATCACGCTTGTGACTACACACATATTGTTTTTGTCATCATGAATCAGTTTTTGTTCGATTTGACTTTTTTCCCCCTCATTGAAATACTCAAATCATTCATGCATCCGGTTTTTTCATCACATTTCTCTAGTGTTCTCTCTGGTTTGAGAGCCGCACGCTTTATTCACCAGAACACATTAGAGACTCGCCTGAAAAGGGAAAACTGTTTTTTTGATGATAGCTTGTTGCTTCCCAGTTTATATCACAACCTGGAATAGATTCATATTGGCCTTGTGAAGCGGTGTGGTATGAGTCAGAGGAGGAACGACGTGAGTTCTTTGCCCTCAGGTCGCTCCTTCATCTCAGGGAAATGGTGCAGGTGATGGAGGAGAGACTGATGTCTCGACAGAATTTTTTCTCATCTTAACAGTCCCTCCCAATGCTGTCCCCTTTGACTTGTCAGTATTTTTCTCCAACGTTTCTCATTTTATTTATATTACAAACTGCTCCACATTTCAGATTGCTCCTTCAGTCTTACCCTACGCACACCTCCTTTTTTCTCCCTTCATATAAACAGCCTTACTCCAGTAACTCCTCTCCCTCTTCCCCAGGCCTTCTTCAATGACAAGTACATCCACGAACACCCAGAGGACCTTGAGAAGATCGAGAAACTAAAGGACTTCATCGCCTGGCAGGTGAGCTTCAACGGCACAACGCTGATCTGTGTCTATGTTGAGCGCACGGGCATCATGGGGAAAGCACTAAGAGTCAGTCCGTCTCGCCAAAGATGTCAGGCTTCAAGGGAACGTGTCATGGTCTGCTCATCTCAAATGGCAATCTTGTTTACCTTTTTAAAAGAGGACGTTTCCTCATTACATGGTATTTCTTTTTTCCGTGGCCCATGTCAAAAGCAGAGGAAGGCAAATGGCCTACAGGCAAAGAAAATGAGTGGATGGTATGGAGTAGCATGAGATGCATGGATTGGCTTCGGGCTATTCACTTGGCTTTTCAGATGCTGAACACATATTGTCCTGAATCGTAACTTACTGTGGTTTAAGTTAATAAATGTGCAACATTCGAAACAACTATAACAACCACGTAGAGTTGAGTGTCTAACTGAGCCTTATGTAGCCGGTCCAGCCGTGCGTGCATCCCAGTGCGTGCGCCCTGCACATTCCGACTATGACTGTTAGAGCCGATAACCCCCCCCTCCCCCCCCCTCTCTCCACCGGCTCAGCCGCGGCCATGTGGAGTTATTTATTAATGGAATCGGCACCAGAAATATGGGAGTCATTCACTACCCCACCCAGGGGCCCCGTAGACACCGAGCAGTGGAGAGTTGGAATGCTGACGGATACTTGTTGTTCTGCCGTGTATATTATGACATTTATACCTGACCATGTTGTCCCCTCACTAAAGCGCTGCTGCCGCGGCAAAAGTCTGACAGGTTATAGCTGGAGATATAATATCGTTTGAAGAAACTAGTGAGTGTCCAATGGCAGTGAAGTGAGCATGGGGGGGGGGGGGGGGGGGGGGGGGGGGGGGGGAGGGGGGGGGGGGGGGGGGGGGGGGGGGGGGGGGGGTGTTCATTGGAGATAATGGCGAGGTCGAGAGTGCTGAGAGGAAACATTCTGAAGTTGGGAGGATGTCACCTGCAGGAAGTGCACACGCGGCACGTGCTGTTAAACAGCTTATTATGGAAACGCTCATTTGTGGCTCATCTTTGATTAATAAACTCCTGCTTTCTAGTGGAATAACGAAGACTTCCTCTCTTTCGGGATTTTAGAAAGCTGTGCTCCAGGTTTTCTGTCTTGTTTTGCTTCTTTTTTATTACTCACTCTCGACTTTTTAGCTGTGAACTTAAGGGTCACTTTAATAATCGGGATGTCGAGGTTTGCAGCCTTATGGTTCGGCCCAGGAAATGAGCACAGACACCAGAAGTTCCTCTGTCTGCTTCCGATAGCTAGTTGCAAGGAAAAAGGAACTAATTGAATGTGCAATAGTTGTTCCCCTCTCCGTTGTTGTAAAAATAGGTCAACGTTGTGCTCCGCTTCTCTGGCGGAACTTTGTTTGTGTGTGTTTGTGAAACCTTTTGTCTCACAAGACACGATGATTCACACAGGAATATATTGACTTCTCATTTGATGCCATTTGTGATGCTGCTCGCATATTTATTTTTCCTTAGAGACTGTTGTAATGCTGTTTTTTTGTTGTTTTTTTGATGATTACTATTTCCATATTGGTTGTTTGTCTACTTTTTCCATATTCATTTTTTTTTTTAAGACATTCAGATTGTGTAAACATGTGGAATTGTGGGATATCGCTGACTTGAAGTAGAAGATGGCAAAGCAGGTGAGGGTAGCCTAAAAATAAATGTGCCGCTATACTTCATCACTCCTGGAAAGAAGTGAATAACACTAGTACATTATATTTGACACGGTTGGAGAATACAACCAGATCTTACCTTTCAAGACCTATCAGTTATTTTTACATCCATCAGGAAGCAAAGGTTTGGTTCAACGCCTTGTGTTGGTTCCAGTGCTAAGATGTGAAAGAGACAAAACCATTTCTGCATCCATTTGAGATTCCAACGATTTCAAAAATGATCCTCCGAACACAATCCGCAGCACTAATTAGCAGGAGCTCTGTTGTACGTCCCAGTTATTCCAGTATGGGAGCGTACTGGCCACTGTGCCCAGTTAAAAATGTCCTTCACACCCAGCTCACCGAGCGTTTGAATTCACGGTGGTGCACAAAAACACTCGATTGCTCATCACAGAGACGTGTCCCTGGAGGAGGCAGAAAACCTAAGTTTACGGAGCCCGCGGCAAACACGCACACAATGAAACCTTCTTTTTTTTTTTAACGAGACGACCACGGCAGAGTTGTTGATTTGAAATGGTATCCGCCGTCTCCTCGCCAGCACCAGCATTCTTGTTTATCTCCCGTCTCGAATCTTTCTAAATGAGACAAATGAGGGGCTGAGCCCGGTCCAATGAACAAAGTAAAGTGTGTGTGTGTCTGTGTGTGTGTGTGTGTGTGTCTGTGTGTCTAGTAATTAGGGAGGAAATGAGCAACTAGAAATCAGGAAATTAGGTATTGTAAAAAGCTCCCTGGCTAATATAAAGTACGTGTTTTCTGTGATGTTTCTGGTTATAATTGGCCAACGCTCTATACAGATGTCTAAATTAGCGCCTTCAACTTCTCACTGCAGCCTGATCCATTCTATTTCAAGTTGTTACGCCTCGCTGACTGATCAATACGTGGAATCGCAGACCTGAGGAGGCAAATTTCACCTGGACATTATCTATAAACAGAATATTTTAGTTTTGTTTAGTGTCTTTTTAGTTTTTTCTGCTCCCTATATCTCCTATACTGTAGTAGGGTCCGCCTGCCTGTTAGTCTGCCTGACTCACCACTGGCTGAGTATGTGTCTAAGACCTATGTGACCTTCAGGAGGAGTCTTAATATGCTATCATAGCCTTTTATACCCAGCATCTCAAAGGAAATGTGGCTGTCCCAGCACCCAAGGGTATGGCTCCGAAGTCTGCTCCTCACTGTGCAATAGAAAGGACCAGAGGTGCCAAGGTCAGCTGGGAACACTAGGCTCTGAGGGACACTGATATTAGGCAGCAGTGCCATTTCTTTTATACTTCTTTTCAGCTCGTAAATACTGGCCTTCGCCTGTTCATAGGTGGGGTTTAGAGATTCATTTGTAATCACAAAGTGAAGCTTTAAAGGTGAATGTTTAGTTGTGGTTTCGATGGAAATATGGGAGACTGTACGTATACACACTGAGACGTCCACCCTCCATTTATGTATTCTAGAAGGAGAGAAAATTACAACTTTTTTTGGGGGGTGAAGTACTTATCATATTGCAGAGTAACCTCCTTTTTAACTGTTGCTTTATTCTATATGGTGCCTGGTTTGCTCCCTATTTAGAATACACTTTCATGGGTTCACGATATCCCAATTAAAAAGAAAAAAGTTGATATATGTAATTCAACTACTGAATGTGTATATTTCTGTGTTCGCAACCTTGAGCCCAAGTGAGCTTATCTCTGTGCAGCCGCCAAGCAGAATGATGTTGCCATGCCGCCACTCAGTCGCACTCAATCATCCTAAGGTCTATAAAAAGATGTGGGTATCCTGAGAGACGGGAATCTTGCCTCAGCTTTCACGCTCGCTGTTTTTCTTTCTCCCCCATTTCATCTCACAACACTCGGTCCTTCCTGACTCCTCTGCCTCTCTTTGCTTTCACCTTTACCTCTCTCTCTCAGCCTCCTCCTCTCCTTTCCTCTCCCCTCTCCTCCAAGAGGCCCCGGCGGTGTTCATGAAGGTGCTCAATACCAGGGGAAATCCTCGCAGGGTGTCTGTAGCCTCCTCTCATTGATCTTTCTGTGCCAGAGCGTTGATTTTGTGGAGCACAGCGCAGAAATATCCTGGATTTTATGTAATTTATTTATGTTCCTACTTCTCTTCAAGCCAATCTGCTCAACATGTGCTCCTCCTATCGTCGGCTGCTGTTTAATGTATTAATGCAGGGACGGTTACACGGTTGAGAACTCGGAGCTGACATTTATAGATATGTTTCCCTGCATTAGTCACTATTTCCCCCCCCCCCCCGTTAATAAGCCCGTCACGTGTTGGAAACATGTGTGAATAAAACATGCACCGTTTGAGATTATTACAAAAGGTTGCATCACGAAACTGAGTCTGTGTCGTGTGCCAACTGAGTGAAGTCGGTGCTGTAGCCTGCTGTGAAGCGGCCGCTTGCCCTCGGAGAGAAGGAGGAAAAGCGAGCGGTCTCTGGGGAGTCCCCAGGTCAGCACACGCGCTCTCCTTCTCTTTACGGGGCCTATTCCAGATACTTCACACACTTTTTAGTACTCTGAGCAGGTGATTTGTTCTATTTGCTCAAGGCTCAGGTGCATTTGTTAGCAGCAAACGCTACTGTACTCTCCAGATGCACTCTAAGATGCACTCTGCAGTTAAGTGTTGCCTTGTTTTTCAAATGTGCAAAATACACCACTCTGACTGCGACCAATTAATATAAACGTTTGAATTAAATCCCCCCTCTAATGTGGTTTGTTTTGTTCTTTTTTTTCCCTATTACTTATTCATACGCATTAAAAGCATAGGCTGCTTTCCCTTTCACCTCTTAACAGTATTTCTCACTTACGGGGCAATGTGACAGCCAGGGAATATGTTTCGCGGTTGCCATGGGAGAGAAAACATCTGCTGTTACCACAGCTGGTTGTAACATCTTTGCTGGTTATTGTGCGATTCTCCCCTGCCTCACCATAGCCAAAGATGGCGTGTAGTACTATAATACCACGTTCTATAAAATATAAATGTAACCTGTGATTTCACCAGAAGAGAGGGGAAAGAAAATCACTCAAACGCTCGCTTCCCAGGGGATGACGCTTCCTCCTCTTGCCAGATTTAGTCAGCAGAGCTTGCTGACTCTGACTCTGGAACTGGAGTTTCCTAATTACTAGTTTTCAGCGGTTTCAGTCTCTCCCTCGCTCTAACGCTCTGTCTCTCTCTCTCTCTCTCTCTCTCTCTCTCTCTCTCTCTCTCTCTCTCTCTCTCTCTCTCTCTCTCTCTCTCTCTCTCTCTCTCTCTCTCTCTCTCTCTCTCTCTCTCTCCTTCTACCTGACATGCTTCTGTTATGTGTTTTGGACTTTGCTATTCACCACTTGCCTCGTACAACCATGTGAGAGGCCCCGCCGTGTGCTGGAAACGGGGCATTGTTTCTATATTAGCGCCAGAGGTTCGGAGGAAAACATCCATCACGTGCAGTTATTGCCTATACACATATAGTCTGTTCATGCTTTCTCATCTCCTTGTTTAATATGCCCGTGTTATGATGTGAGGTGGGAGGCAGAGGGAGGGAGTGTCATGGCAACAGCCTTTTTGCGCTTCCACCTGGAAGAGGTTGTCGTGATACTTCCTCCGATGCACATTCACCGCCTGTGAGTACGCACAGCCGAGGGGGCCAAAGGTCGGGGGGGGGGGGGGTTGTTTAGGATGAATGTGTCTCACGCGACTCGTTTCAACCCCGGACAGATCCCGCACCTCTCCGAAGGCGTTCGCATCCACGGAGAGAAGGTCACGGAGGCGCTGAGGCCTTTCCACGACCGCCTGGAGGCCTGCTTCAAGCAACTGCGGGAGAAGGTGGAGAAGCAGTACGGGGTAAAAACGCTGGTAAGAGCTTTTGCTTGTTTTGTAGCTTTTCTGTTCCACGATAAGTGCTTTGTAGCTCGGCGTGCTCCTTTTCTAGCAGGAACTAATGGAATCTGAAGCTGTCGCTTTTTTCTTTCTTCTAGTGTGTTTGTGGCCGAGGAATTCGAGGAAATTAACAATTTTGTTATACAGACATCCATTATGTAGGCTTCTCTTCCGCCTGCTCCTTTTGTTGTTTCCACATGTAGTGTTCTCTTTCAGATGCAAGATAGATGCGATTGCTTTGTTGGCGGTTCCAAGGGGCCCACATGGTCTGCCGTCACTGTAACACAGTTCACACCTCTGAGTGTCTCTCTCTGTTTAATTGTTGCCTGTGAGCTTCTTAAAGCCTGCTCGTTCTCATTATAAAAGTTCTCAGTGGTGTAACACTAATTAACCTTGATCCATGTCTCAAACTATGCTGTGTCGGGTCTGTGAATTTCCGAGAATTGAGCCTCCTCGGATGTCCTTGGATGTGATGCTGAAGGGGGTGTGGAAACCCTGTTTGTTATCTGAAAATGTTAAATATTTTTCTATTTTATACGGTTGAAAATAATAATACCAGCCGCAGAAAAACATCATTCCAAATCTTTTTTCCACGAGGAGATTTAAAAGCTTGGTTTGTTTCGCCTGCTCAACGTTACAGGAAACGACATTCAGAATTCTTTTTTTTTTTTTTTTTTACATATTTATTAAAGTTATAGCATGTGATATATTGTGCAAAGCATTTTAAGATACTGGGGCAAGAAAATCTAATAACTTCTTAAGATCATTACAGTCTATCCTGACAAATTCCAGGATGGTATGGGTGCTGTGAATTAATTTCAAATAAAATCAATACGACCACCAAAAACGGTGGAGCCGCTCGGCGTGGGTTGCTATGGTAACTCGCAAACATGGCACAAGGTGTAAAGGTTACCAAGGAGAAATGTGTTCCCTTTTTGAATCTCATTTCTTGTGGTAGGGGGCCAGTGTATGAACCAGGACATCAAAACAATAATCAAGTATAAAGTAAATAATCAACATAAAGAAGAGATCAAAAATCAACAGCATTTGATGCCATTTCAAAAAGCTGATGTCAAGACCATACTCTTGATTTACACATGTGTTTTACGGCTTGTTTGCAGGGGGATGCTGCCGGGGAGACCACCTCCAATCTTTCTCCTCCTCTACAGATGTAATTGTTGCTTTGGCCAAGCTTTTCCCGTAATCTCGCCCGGGGTAAAGGCGCCCTCGCTCAATTTAAAGTTAAAGGGAGCGGGGGCGGTGACATCCCATCAGATGAGTGATGGGACCCGTTCTCTACTCAAACACACTCTTTCAAATACAGATGTGTTAATTTTTTTTTTTTTTCCTTACAGACGTACAGAGTTCTATTTTTCTTTTCCCCTGTGAAATGATGTGCGATCGTGTCGCTGCTTTTGAAGCTCTAGGGTGATGATTGTGAATGACCTTCACCCTTCCAGTCCCCTGCCTCTCCCCCTCTATCTCAGTACTGTAGGCAAAAACAAAAATGCACAGGTGACTTCAAAGCAGTCGGCAGACTTTTAAGCTGAATTCTCTTCTGTTTTTTCCCTTTTCCCTCTGTGGCGTCAGCCGGCAGCAGACGAGCGGAGGGGCTCCCGTCCTCACTCCATGGTGCGCTCCTTCACCATGCCCTCCTCCCAGAGGCCGCTGTCGGTGGCTTCCGTCACCTCCGTCTCCTCCGACAACTCCCCCTCCAGGCCCGGCTCAGATGGGTAACACCTAGTTTCCTCCTTGGCTTTTGGTCATCCCATTTGAGCAGTGGAAAAAATTGTTTTGGGGATTACCGTCTTATGATAATCCCTGTCGTCGTTATCTCGATAAGTCTCCGGCCCAATATTTAACACTGTAGAGAGATTAATTTCAAACCTAAGAGGATTCCTGAGGATCTGCTTATGCGGTTTTTCATTCCTTAACTCGCACAAATCCAAATTTTCCTCAACTTCGTGGATCAAACTAACATTTATGCTCTTAACTTGATTTCAGTTATTCCCCGTTTGATCTTTATTGCAGCTTTGCCCTGGAGCCTCTGCTGCCAAAGAAGCTGCACACCAAGTCTCAGGACAAGCTGGACCGCGACGAGTCCGAGAGGGAGCGCAAGGAGAAGAAGAAGGAGAAGAGGAACAGTAAGCACCAGGAGATCTTTGACAAAGAGATGAAGACCACCGAGATCCCTCTGCAGCACGCTGAAGCTGTCATACTGTCAGAGACGGTACGGAACAATGGGACCGACGTGTTACTCTCTCTCTCTTCCTTTCCTGTTTGTCCATTTTGTATTCTTCTGCTCCTCTTGTTCTCTATCCTACGCAGGTGCAATGACAATTTGCTGTTCAAGCTTTGTGCAGCATCATTGTGCTCCTTCTTCTTCTCCTTCTTCTTCTTCAATGTGTTATGATGTATTGTTCTGCGATGCCCTGTCTCTGCTTAATTCCTGTATATTATATATATCAGGAAAGGTGAAACTTGTCTTGTCGCTCCCACCTAGTCAAATACCAACGCTTGGCCCAGTGCCTCTTGGTTTTGACCCCCCGAGGCACCCTTCAGCGTCTGCACCGGTGCTGCGTTGGAGTGGAAGAACACAGGACCGCTGTTATTGTCCCGTGTCAATGTGGACATTTATTGTATTGTGCTTTAGCATTGTAAATCATTTGAACCCAAATATCAATCTTACCTAGGTCTTACCAACTAAAAACTAAGTAAACCTACGTTGGAATTTTATTTTGAAAAACAAAGTGTACATGTGACACACGCTCTTGTCGACACGTCCAACGATGGCACTCGAGGGGCCACTCGCGCCTCACAGTTTGGCCCCTGGCCAAGCGGCTGTAACCGACGAGTGTGTTTAGTGGCAGCATCTGGCCACGACCATTCTTCTACACGAGAATTAATCCAAATCTAATGGTCAGTTTAACATGATATCTGCTGAGCACAGTCATGCTGCCAACGGCTGACTCTCCTTGTTGTTAGGTCTGTACACAACATTAATAAGTAGAAGTCACCATAACATGCGCGGTGCATTTCATGAATCCTGTTGGTGTCCCTCACGTCCCTCTTCACCACCGCTGTGTCCATTGCAGCAGAGAGGGTTTTTAATGGTGCTCTGCGTGGCCAGTGGGGATTCTCCCCGGCCAACGGCATTAAGATAAGGGTACGAATTGGGATCCAAAAAAAGGCCCCTGGCAGCCGTGGAGCCGTCTGCTTTGTTCGAGGAGAGCCTCTTGCCTCGGGGGTCCAGGGTAGAGCACCTCGGGGTCTCCAAGAAGTTGTAGTTTTATTTGAAGTCATATTCTGGAACACACAAATCAAGAAAATTGCTTTTTCACCCTCGGTCAGTTTTGTGTTTTTAGTTTTTTCAGGGAGAGGAGGGAAGAAAAAAAAAAGAAAAAAGCATCCCGTCCCTGAACGAAGTGTGCTGACGTTTCCAGCGTCTCCCTTGTGGCTGACTATTTGAGTTTGGCCAATTACAAAGATGTTTTTTTGTTGTTGTTTTTTTATTGTAGCCCCACAGTGTGGAATAGCCCTGAGGACGCATCTTTTCATATTCAAATTCCAGCCGTAATAAAGCTGGGAGAAAGCGCTCTTGCGTGCAAAGTATGATTTGTAACCACAAATAAGATATTGCATGCCAATGAGCACATTTATCCAAATGGTTTCTCCTTTAGGAACCACAAATAGTCGACTTAATGTGCACGTGGGTTCACACAGCCCAGAGGAGGTGTGAAAGTACTTTTCTCCTTTTTTTTTGTTTTTATTATTATTGATCTTCTGTTATATTTCAACATGGACTCGACTCATTTGCTCGATAATACTTTTTGTTCCCAGTTCATTTTGTGTTTTTTTTCTTGGTCACGACTCGTTCCCTGATGGCGTCTCCATCTCGTTTGTGTTTGTGGTCACACAGATCAGTCCTCTGCGGCCTCAGAGACCGAGGAGTCAAGTCCTCAGCCAGATCGGGGGAGACCGTCGCCTCTCCGTGTCCCCTGGACCCCCTTCTTCCTCCTCCTCAAACTCCTCCTCCTCGCCGGGACCCCCGCCCATCACACCCAGGAGCAAACTCTCCTTTAGCCTGCACACGGTTTCCAGTATGAGCAATCCTACTTCTCACTCCCTGTCTCTCTCTCACACACACACACACACACACACACACACACACACACACACACACACGTTTTGCATCTTACGTCACTGTTACCGCATGCCGTGGTCCACATAATGATCTAAATCACATGTTAGCCACACTTGTTTAAACGCTCATACACTCTACATGTGTCTTTTTGTCACAGAGCTGGCTACTAACACTAGATTCCATCATAAGGAGCTCAGTGTGTTAACTCTCTTATGAAGGATATTCATTGCAGCGTCAAAATTCAAATAATTTGCATTGTGAGACTTCATATTCACGCGCGCGATGCTTGGAGGCTTAAAATGAAATGATGCTGTGATGTAATTTATTACTTGATCGATCAGTTTCCTCCCAGCATCTTTTAAATCACAGGATTTGTGTATAATCTGGAATTTGTAACAACTGACAAAGAGAACTTCATTGATTTAGTACTGCGCTTCTGTAAAAAAAAAGGGAATTTGCGAGAGATGCACGTTTTGAGAAAAAGGAATAATCCAAATCAATGCAACAGGGACACAATATCCTGACGTTGATTGTATAGGATCAGATGGAATGAATCAAGTAGTCTGGGTAAAGCACCAAACACTTCCCATAATGCAACTCTAATAACCAAGCAACTCATTTTTTTCTGTTTGGTTCTCCACGCCCGGTAATCACTTAACTCTTTTAAATGACCCATGTGGCCATGTGATCTATTTGGGGTCCCAGCCGTGCTGTTTTTTCCGTGACTCCCGTGCACTCGATGATGAATGTGAGCTGATGAGCGCCCCCCTCTCTCTTGCACAGGTCTGGAGCTGAACGGGATGGGCTGCTCTGACAAAGGTGACACCCCTCCTCCGCTGCCGGTGAAAGGCAGCAATGCTGATTACGGCAACCTGCTAGATAATCAAGACTTGACGAGTCCCTCGACGCCTCCTCCTCCCCCGCCACATCAAAGGGTAGGTGTTTTAATTAGCGGCGAGACGAGCGCCTTAATGATGCACGGCACTCCTAATGAAGCAAGAGGGCCGCTACACGCACTTGACATCCGGGTCAACCTCCACCACCTTCCTCTGTGCGGGCGCGCGCGCGCGCGTGTGTGTGTGTGTGTGTGTGTGTGTGCGTGTGTGTGTGCCTGCCTGTCCCGCTGTTATTTACACTTGTGTCCCACCCCCTCCCCTTCCCCGTCTCCCCCAGCCGGTCCGGTGCTCAGAAGTGATTGATCGGATGATTACTTTACCTCTCGCATCCATCAGGAGCTCTCCCGCTGTTAATCAGTGGCTCGTCTCTCCACGTTTACCGACGTCTACGCCGGCCGTCCTCTCGCCGTTAACTAATCTTCTTTATCCGCTGTCACGGACCCCGTGGACAGGTAGTAAAGCAGCGTGTAGGGAGAGCAGATGTTCAGGAGGCTGAGTGACAGCCGCTCTGCGTTTGCGGTCCTCGGTGGAAAGTTTGAAGTGTCTTTGAGTGTCTAGAAAAGCACTATATAAATTTGAAGTATTATTATTGACGAGCGTTACCTCTTGTGTGTTGTTTCTGTCGTGAACTCGGGTGTCTTAGGAAGCGGAGAGAAAAGCCCCAATCTGTAATTTGGCGACATAAATATGTGGTATATTCATGGGAATATTCTAATTCTATTAATTTGACTTGTATACATTGTTTTTCTTGAAACTAAGACGGGCTCGTTTTCCTGTGTATCTTCGCTGATCTGAACTTGGAAATTGTGGAGATTGTTTTTTTGTTTTTTTTATAGGCGAAAATGGTAAATAAAAGATGACTGGTTTGTCTCTTCGCAGCACATTCCACCTCCTCTGCCCAGCAAGACCCCTCCTCCACCTCCTCCCAAGACCACCAGGAAACAGGCCTCCATCGATTCAGGAATAGTACAGTGAACAAAGACGCTGACAGTCGGACCCAAACAACACATTGACAACAAAAACAACCGTTACCGCTCCCACCCGAAAAAAAAAGTGTCTGTTTTTTTTACCCACACATTCCTCGCTCCCTGTCCCCGGCTTTGACAGGATGAATACCTCACTGCAGCGCGCCCCTTCTTATCGTGTTTGTTCTTTCTTTTTTTGGCGTTTCTTTTTCTTTTCTTCCCATCTTGTTGTTGCCTCCTGTTTGACGTTTATGCGGCCCTGCAACAGGGAGCACGCAGAGATGAGCAGTCCCTGAATGCGTCGATGCCGTCTGTTGCCCGACAGCGTGCCACTTGGAGTCTTTATCGGGACGTCGTGTTCAGGCAGATGAGCTCGGACCGACAGCTTCCCGATGCTGACCCGCTCTCAAGTCTACGGGAGCACATGGCTCATTAAGAAATCTCTTTTACTCATATCTCCACTATGTACAGAGGTTTGTATATATGATTTTATTTTATTTCACTTTTTTTTTTTTTTTTCTTTTTTTCTTATGTGATTTGATATCATGCATATTTTGTATTAACGTATCATTATATTAAGTGGCATTTATATGAAAGAAAGAAGAAAAAAAAGAAAAGGGCTTGTAGGTTTTTAATTAACAAGGACTTTACCGAGTTGTTATGAGAGAGCCTACGATGGATTTTATTGGTTACATTCTGGAGTGCACATACAACTAACTCCTTTCCCATTATCGTTGTTCAGACCTTGTCCTAGATTTGCTGTAACCTTGGTTTTTCAATAATGTTGACTGTTCTCAATTCACTACTGACATGACTTCTGAATAAACTCTCAAAATGTATGTATTTTTAAAAGAAACATGTCCGCCTCGTTATTTTATTTTTTTGTCGACAGCAAAGAGATGCTGGAAATAGATGCGAGTGTTCCCGTATCCGTATTTGTTTTCAATCCAAACCCGGCGCACGTTTTCCTCACTTCCTACACTAACAAAGCGTTCAGCCTGCTTGATTGACAGCCGTCACAAGAGCTGCATCATTATCAACACGGGCGTTGTTTTATTTATACCGGGGACGTGTGTCGCGCCACGGAATGACTTCTATCGAGGCTAATGCAAGCTCATCTCCATAATGTGTCCACTCACCGTGCGATCGTTTACTCTTTTTCGAAGCTGGAAGTGCGAATCTGGAATGTGGCCCATATTTGAAATATAGTTTACGAGCGTCGACGAGCCAACAAACCGCAGCTTTGTCCTTCTTCGTGCCTTTTTGGGGGGGTCTGTTATGGAAACTGCTGAAGGTCATACTTTTAATTTCTCTATTACAAAAGGTTTCTTTGCATGATAACACGTCGTGTGAATAAGTTAATTGTTTCTTTTATGGTTTTGTTTAATTTCGTTATTTGAAAATTATAGATTGGGTGTCATGGCTCCTCCCTTCCAAGAGGCACAGAGGGACAAGTTTGTTCTCCGTGTTCTCTGCTTGATGGGATTAATGTATTTTGACTCCAAATTAATGATTGGAGCTTGAACCATTAAGTCTGTGTATAAATTATCTTTTGTGCAGCAGCTTTAAATTGAATTACACTTTAATTAGTTTAGTAATATGTGCATCACTTTGGGTGTCGGTGGATAACTAATATAAAGTTCAGTAACAGTGATCATGTGTTTTTTTTTGGGAGACGATGCTCTTTATTCAGAATGCTTTTTAGATACTTTAAACTATCCACGGCGTCAATTTTAATAATTTATATAATTATAGGAAATCCTGTGATTCCTTCCCATATTCAGAAAACTAAATGGATCCTATTTAAAAAGGGTGGTGGAAAGAAATCGATACAGCATAGTATCGCAATATTTTTGCCTGGCAATATTGTATAAATACCAAGTATTGAGCTCTATTATTTAACAAAATAATGTCGCAAATGCTAAATGAAACCTTTACGTCAATATTCTATACGAGTTATTTCTGGTGATGGATGAAGTCAGAACTTTGTCACGTTCATGATGCAACATTAATGTGTTGCTAAGTCACAAACCCTTATCGCCACGTAAAACTTGATCTTATTGGATGAAATAGATGTTGACAGACAGTAAAATATTTAAAATAGCAATAAAATGGCATCGTGGTTTAAGTGTTGTGATAATATCGTACTGTGGGGCCTCTGCTGATTCCCAACCCTCAATACTTTTCCAGCTCCAGTAGCTGCAAACTGTTTATTACACATTATTCTGTTGAACATATCTGAATCCTCATTTGCACAATGTGTTCATATTTCTATCCGCCCTGTTGTCCACATTGTAAAAGCAGTTTGTGGGACCTTTTTTGGAGTGTGTTTGAAGGTATTTCATGTTCTTATTCTGCTGACTCAGTGAGTGGGTGTTCGCCGGAGGACAAATGCTCAAACTGTAGCATGCATTTGTTTTTTGTAACCTTCCAAAAAAGTTTGGGTTTATAAAGTTCTCTTGTTCTAATTACACCGAATGACATTGGGTTTTATTTGGGAAAAGCACCTCTTGTAATACTGTAGCTTGATTATAAAATGTCTCATTGCTTTGTTAGTTAATTAAGACAGAAGGTTTCTTAATTGTTCATCAATAAATCAAATAATGTAACCACTTTCTATAATTCTCCACAGAACCAATCTTCTAATGAATAAAGGAGTCTCATCCTGAGTCTATAGTCTGTTTAGGATCATTGTTATGCAGATGATACTGCTGCTGAATGCAAGGTACATTTGACCGTGTGCTATCTGTCTAGATGATGAATTGCTCTGCAAACACAGAAATAAATGGAGGAAGTAATATTCAATAAAAATGCAAGTTTTTTTTGCAATCATACCCATTTCCTCTCGTGGTTTCCCTCGTTGGTTTTCGACTACCTGACTCTCTCGGGACCATTACCCTTGCTTCAGTGCAGTGCTCTGGTTACAATAACACAAACATGACGGTGTTCATTAAAGCCTTCCCCTCGATGCTAATGTGCTTTCGAGCCGCTACATGGGAACTTCAACGTCAAACTGTTGTGGATTCCCGCTTTCAATCGGTTCCATGTCAAAGAATAGTGCCTCGTGAGAAGAATGAATGACCATTAATGGCTAATAACTATATAAACCACTCCTAATCGCCAATCGATGGCGACCAGGCAAAGCATCGGATGTTGGCCACGGCGCTGCTAAACAACATGAAGACGGTCCACAGGCCATTTATATAAATCAACATTGTTTCATACGATGCCTATAAAAAACATTCTCCTTTGACTTTTGGGGGATGTTGTATACATTGAATGTAAGTAGGATTTTTTAAATGAAAGACAAAATTCAATTTGAGATCAGTTTGTCAAAAGTTGTTAATATTTTGACACACAACCAACACTAATGAATATGAAAAAACGCAGGTGTTATAAATAACTAACAATGGCTGAGTTCTACTCAAGTAAACCCACTAAGGCATGCGAGTGTGACAGTGAGCCAGCATGCACAACACCAGGACCCTGAAACTGAATTCAGCCATCTTTAATTATAAGTGTTGCGTCCACTGAGCTCCTCCTCCTGTAACATGTCAAAAGTCCTCTGTGAAAAAGGCCGATCGGCTCTTTTCACAAGCTGCAATATACAAAGTAAAGAAATCCGTAAAAACAAGATTACTGAAATGCAACAACGCCCAGTGAGGTCAGTCATAATAAATGTCACAGCTGTAAATCTGCCTTGAGAGGGCGTGTGGATGCTACAGGGCTCCACACTGCATACAGAAACCGTTGCCACGGTGATTTCACCAGGAGCAGTTTTATAAAATCGGTCGCAAAAAGGAAATAAAAAAAACGACATGGCGCGTGGGGGACGCCTGGTCGTGGCACGCTCTTGCAGTGGGGATATTGGTGAAGGTAAAGGGAACATACATTTGGGGGGGGGGGGGGGGGGGCTGCTGCGACCTGCGAGAGAAGGATCTATTTTCCAGCAGGAACATGGCCACAAACGTAAAGACAAAGCTACGACTGCAGGACAACACTACTAATGTGTTGAAGTAAAGCACACACCTCGACCTCTAATAGACAACTTAACTCACTTCAAAGTTTGACCAGTTTTCTAAAGAATATTGCAGGTGTACAAAGCGAATACAGATCTATCTGCATTGACTAAAGGATGCAGTTAGTTAGTACTACTAAACATTGATTGGAGGAGGGTGAATCCATACGCAATCAGTCCCTTAATATCTACGTTTGTATATAAATTAGATCGATTTTTACGGATCGAGCATCAAAAAGTTTTAGGATGATGAGTTACAGTTACATCCACAGTGATGTAAAAACAATAAAATGTTACACTCACTATTACCTTCTTATTGTATCTCAATAATAAGCACGTGGAGCTGAGGTGGGAATAAAAAAGTTCCACCAGTGGCATAATTCACTTATCAAGAATATACCCAGTGCACACTCAATATCTTGGCTCGCAATTGAAAAGGGATAAAGGGCGAGGCATTCCAGCATGTGGCAATATGACAGCGTTAACTAGCAGCTATTTCAATGGGCTCTCTGTGATTTGTGCTCAGGCATTATGCTTCACCCTCTCTCTCCTCAAAGCGGAGGGAAATGCATTGCTTAATTGAGAGGATTTCCAGAGGCTTTGTGAGTAGGGGAGGAGGGAGGAGGGGGGGAGGGTGCAAGCTCCTTCTCTCTAGGAGAAATGTATTTACAGCGCCTTGTGTCCCCATCTCATTTGTCATTTCAGCCTGGAATAATGTGTGTGTTTTCCTTCCCCGGTGACACGCTTTCATTTGCCGGGAGGCTGCAGATGTGCACGCTCTTCTGTAAATGTCTCTTTCGCGTAATGAAAGAGGAAAACATTACCATAAATCAACGCTCGTGCATATATACAATCACAGCTGTCGATGGGATTCCTGTTTGGCTGTTTGCCAAAGTCAGACTCACCACCACTGGTAATGGACATATAGTCAATGGTGGCTGTGGTACTGTTAATGTAGCCGACACCCATAGGATATATTGCATTTTGTGAGTTAGCACTTCTGCTGACACGTTTTTATTCAACAGAAATGTATGAAAAAGACTAATATAGGTTATATGAGTTAAGTGTGAGTTCATTTTCAAAATTGTTGGCAGTGAGACTTCAGCTGACATGCCGATGTTAAGCAGGTATAATGTTTACCTTGTGTTGGCATGGTGACACATGTGTGTCACAGTTTAGCTGAGGCTGAAGCACATTTTTTGAAAGGATTGAGTCATAAATCAAATTCCAGGTAATGTCTGCTGCGCATTGAACTGCATATGGAGCAGAAAGCTCAGAAATGAGATGTTTGCACCTCGGGTTCCCTCGGCTCAGTCACCGGGTTGTTCTGTCTGGGTTTTTGTTAGAAGCCTGAAGTGATGAACACAAGCTGAAGAGACTTTAATGTGTTGTTCTATGCTATAAAATACAGTCAGTAAATAACCCTCTTGTGGATGTTTAAGCTTTTATGTTTCTTAAACAAGGCGGTTGCTAAGAAGTGGCTACATGAGAACACAAAACATCACTTCATCTTCATTCTGCAGCTAACTTAACTTTAACTTGAGATATGAGCAACTTATATATCCTTTAGTGTTACATTGATTTTACATTTTTGGCATGGTGCATATTTTTGAATTTTCGGATATCTGTTTCTTGCTATTTTTATACTTGCACCTTTTATTGATAATTTATCACAGCCCTCTCCCTCGGGATGCATACAGTTCCATCTCATTATCATATGCCCCCCCCCCCCCCCCACCCCCCTTCTTTAATTTACTGATGCTATTTACTGTCTAATAAAGAAGAGCGTGCCATCAAATGACTCTCTCAAAGAAACGTGTCAGTTTCCATTCTAAATGTCAACCTGGATGGAGATGATTTGCATTCGATCTCGAGCTGCCTGTTGCCTCCTTGTAAGCGAACATGTCGCCTCGCCATCAGTCAATCGATGTCACCGTGACAGTGTGGCATTGTGGGTAGCTGTCACAGATTGTGTTGTGCAGAAGCCACAAGGCCCCCCCCCCCCCCCCTCTCCGTCTCGCCAGAGCTGAATGGATTGTGTGTAATGACGAGTGCAAACATCACCTGGGTGTCGTGTTGTCATCCTCTATTGTGTGAGCGACCGCATCGCTCTCCACGGCCATCGAGTCAATGTTGACTGAAGATGAACGTTTTGTACAACAGACATAATAACCCATGAATCGTCGGGGACATCGTACCGTGGGATTATTTCCGTTGTTGAAGCAGGACGGGTTTTCGTGGTTCGATGGCACAGTTTACATTGCTTTAAATTAGAGCTCCATTAGAGCTGTTTGAAAAGTTGCATTCACATGTGCAGTTTTTAGCTTTTTAAATAATACTACGCTAAATACTGGTAAACAGATTCTTTATGGATTTTGTTAGTCAAAACAAGACGTTGTTCCATCAGCCTGCTGCCCTCACTGATGCACAGATTTGTTGTTGGACCCCGGGGGAGACGAGGCTCTCTAAAACTGGAACGATTGATTTGATAATCGGGCCCCTGGATGGTGATCCAGCCTTGCATTTGCACGTTTCTGGTGAAAATAAACATTCAATGCAGAACCTCCTCTAATTGAACGGCAGTAATCACCGGTAGAAACAGATTTGAGCTACTTTTAGTGAAGTTTCAAATGTCTTTATGTGTGAGAGTTTGCAGATATCAAACTGTCCTCGGAGCACGTGTCTTGTCCCTTGAAGGAGCTTAAAGTCAACACCTGGCCTCGTAGCAGTGATCCGAGCCTTTGATTGAACACTTTAATGCCTTTTTTTTTTCCTGTCCTGCCTCCAACTTTCACAACTCCAGACAGACACTCCATCAATTCAATTCAATTCAATTCAATTCAATTCAGTTTATTTTCTATAGCCCAATATCACAAATTACAAATTTGCCTCAGAGGGCTTTACAATCTGTACACATACGACATCCCTGACCTTTGACCTCACATCGGATCAGGAAAAACTCCCCAAAAATAACCTTTCACAGGGAAAAAAGGGAAGAAACCTTCAGGAGAGCAACAGAGGAGGATCCCTCTCCCCGGATGGACAGATGCAATAGATGTCATGTGTACAGAATGAACAGCATTTACAAAGTTACATAAACACATTACATGAATATGACAATGTATGAATGGAACTCCAATCCATGAAACAGAAGGAGGTAGAGAGGAGGGGGGGCGGGGCGCATCAGCAGGGCCAACGCGGGAGGCCGGCTCACCAGCATCAGACACCTCCAGGTTCAATGGACCCTATGAGACGTGAAGTCACAACGACTCCGGGGAGGAAGCAGAGTTAATAAGGTGCAATGGAGAAATGTAAATTCATCCATAAGGAGAGAGAGAAGATGAGATAGGTGCTCAGTGTATCCTAAAACATCCCCCAGCAGCCTATAAGCCTATAGCAGCATATCAAGGGGCTGGACCAGGGCAAACCTGATTCAGACCTAACTATAAGCACTCTCTTATCGGGAGCGGCTCTTACGCGCACAGAGAGACCGGTCGACAGTGGACTACAGAACCCAGGAGAACCGTTCTCTTTTTAAATGTGAGCTTGTTACTTTGTGCTGCATTCAGCACTAAATGCAAAATGTACATTTTGTACACAGGCTTATTATCTTGGGTCGAGGGAGAGAGCCAAGTGGTGGTGATCTATATTAGCTGAGGTGATTATGAAGCAGTGGGTTTTCCCAGGCAGTCGGTTCGACGTGTTGCTAGGAGACATACCTCGAGATCGGGGGTGGAGAGCTGGTTTGATGAGGAGGCAGAGTTCCCAGCGTGTGTCGGCTTCACGCGGAAATAACTTGTGCCACAGGCGTGCTGTCCCAATTGCAGAATATGGATTTGAGCCGGTTAATTCAATCTTTGAAATTTGGTCTTTCACGTCTATATTTTTAAGTTGGTTCAGAAATATGTTATGTGCAAGATGGCTGTTTTTCATGGATTGCTGGCAAACTCAAGACTCCCAAAAAAAGGGCTATTGCCATTATAGTTTGGACTGTAAAATGGTCAAATGTGAATTATGATTATCCCCATATTTGCTTACATCTGACATTATAACACACTGTCATCTTGTCGACCTCTTCAGAGCACAATATATATATATATACATATATCTTTTTTATAAAACTTTAACGTATAGGTCCAAAAAAGCAAGGTAAATAAAGGGCAGAATTAGTATCAGGGAACAAAATCCTGACTGTGGAACATATTTCATCACTTTCACTTTCAGCTCTCGAACTCTCGTATTTCATCAATTCTGTGTGATTAAAATCAATACACTGATCAGATTCTGGATGTTGATATATGTTGCCTCCCAGGAAGCTGTGCGCCATGGCTGATAGATGGGCGTTGTAAAGTTGTTGGTTTATTGAGGGACCCTGAGGGAGTCATGCTTGAAGCAATGCTGCCCTCATCTGGAGGACACTGGCAGTGCACCCTTCCACATCACCGCCTCGATGAGGAATTACCAACGTCACGTAAACCTCTGGCCTGAATAGATATCATTTTAAGGTCAAATTATTATTCTTTACCCCCACCAGCACCCTTACTACATAAATTCACATCCACAGTATCTTTGCCCCGGTGACTTGAAGAAGTGGTAATTTAATGGGTGGTGGAATTAAGAGTTGAACTATCTCTGCTTACAAAATCTAATTTCACGGCTCTTTCTGTGCCAAGTGTCTGTATTTAAAGCCCCACGCTAGGAGACAGTGCGTAGGGTATATTTAACATCCCTTCAACTGATGGTGAGAGTGTGATTTCTGGCTCTAACAGACGGGAAGCATCTGATCTCCAAGGATGTAATTAATCAGGAGCTGAGGTGTAAATCTGCCCAGTGGAGGAGATGGCTGGCCTGGTTGTATTTCTCCCTCCGTCAGCGTGCTGTCTGCAGGGAGACGGACTGTCAGGGCCAAACAGTAATTGGTCAGAGAGGACTACGGGGAGGAACGTCTAATTACTAAGAAACATGTTCGCTCCCATGGGCCCGGCAGGTGGACGAATACCTTGAGGTGTTTATGTGCTCACGATAGTTCAAAATATTAGTTGAGGCTGTCGGGCCTTCGAGGCAAACTCTCCCTCCGCTCAGACAATATGTTGTGCTTTTTATGTTCCTCCACTCGGATGTTTCATTGGGCAGAGTGATGGTCGAAGGGGGAGATGATCACGAGTAGTCCGGAAGCCAACTGCGGCTCAAAATGTGACGCGTGAACTGGAAGTAGAAGGCATCTTCTAATAGTCTAACATTTTTATATGTATATGTTTTTTTTTTACATGGGGGAGAAAGAGTATATGTTATTTTTTAGAATGTTTAATTGTTGTTCTTTTGATGAAACAAAAGCTCAATGTGTATTTTTGTCACTCTTTTTACTTTTTTTAGAAGTATATTTCTGGCCCAACAGCTACATGTGGGTTTAAAAAAAATACTCCCACATAAGATGGAAAGAATGACATCATGCAACATTTGAAACGTTGCGTACGTAACGTAATGATTGTTCCTAAAAAGAAAAGCAGTTCTTCGCCCCTTTAGACTGAAATGGGTTGAGGAAAAATGCAAAGCTCAGCTCGAGATCCCATAATAAAAGTGTCTGTGCTATCTCGAAGAATAAAGAGGCTTGAGTGTGGAAATGAAGGATGCTCCGAGGCCCAACAGCTTCTCCGTCCCCCCCCGTCCCCCCCCCAACAATACCACACACACACACACACACACACACACACACACACACACACACACACGCACACACACACACACACACACCACCACCACCACCACAACACTCCACGGGTCTTTAATCTCCAGCACAGTCGCAGCTGCTGAGAAGTGAACTTTTTCTGCAAAGAATTCAGCAGCACGTGTCACTCTGCTTCCAGGCTGGAGCTGCATTTATTTGCACTCAAACATGTGTTTGTCTGTTTTGCTTCGTTCCTCCACTAGGGGGAGACTCTGAGCAGGACCAGGCTACATAAAGGGAGCATTTTGTTTACACGGTCCGAGTGAATGACTTCATCTGGGCCTCTCGTGATTTCATTGGCCTTAAGTGCCTCTAATAGTCTGGTAATTACTCGAAAGCAATGAGCAGTTAGCAGATGTCAAACTCATATGGCCACTTGGTTACGCAGAAAACTAACCGTATTAATTAACCCTGAGGGTCTTGGTTGCTTTCGCTGTTATCACAGCAGTGAAATGTGGTGAGACAGATCAATGGAGAGGTAGCAGACATGTTGGCTGATATAGCCATCACCTGCAGCACGGCTTCTGCAGTCTCCGCCTGAAGGGGCCTGTGGTGCTCAGCGCTGCCTCTCTGACCCCGCCGTGATTGACTTGATCTCCCAGAGAAAAGCTGCCATGACCTTAAGAAAGCTTGAGGAAACAGGGGATGAAGACAGACAGGGCCGAGCAACAATACTGCACACACACACACACACACACACACACACACACACACACACACAGTCAGCGTGTTTGGATTATTACTTCACAATGACAAGGGGGCTCGAGGTTGCCATGTCGAGCCACATTTCACATCTCTGAACTTAATCTGAAAGGAAAGATATAGGAGGGGGAAACTGTGATTGACGGCTGCTTAATCAACCCCATAACCGTAATTAAAAATAATTAAAAAGTCGTTTTAGCGCTAAACATTTTTAAATTTTTTTGCTGATGTTAATAAATAATGTGTTCGATTTAAAAGTCAAAAGGTCTCATGATACCGCAGCAACACAAAAGTCCCTTGCCACGGGACACATCATTTCAGATTCAGGTGTCCAGTCAGCAGTAATTAGCCATACTGGGTGTGAAGCCTACCAGGTTGTGCTGTTTTCATATGGAGGTTAAATGCCACATCCCCCCCGTGGAGTCCACTGCCTGCCACTGATAAGGCCTGTGGTCGGGACAACACCTTGGAGCCAAACTATTACATCAAGGTCATGGAGAGGAGGAATGTTCTGCCGATTAGTGCCGGAGTCCGGCAGCAACCTGCAGAGCCCACAACTCTTCACAGGGATGACCACCGAGGCTACTGGTCATTTTAGATTCAAAATGGACTCGTTGAGTTCCCTTGTGAGTGTACACTTCAGGCGTGTGAGGGTCTGCAGTCCCAAACGCCGCAGAGCAGTGGAGACTATATCATGACTTTTATAGCAGCAGCATATGGCAAAAATAATTCATCATATAGTTGTTCACATCCATGCTGTAATAAGTAATACTAATAATCTCGTGGGAGACAACGTGTTAAAGGATTAGAAGTAAAAGGTGTATAAATTGAATGGGTGCTGTTATGATCTATTCTACTTTCCTCTCAATCGAAACTTGGACCATTGAGCTGCTCAGTCTTTATGCGCACTGTATGCGCACTGTATGCGCAACGCTTCACAAACTGGCGTTTATTTCATTTTAATTCTAAAGTTGAAGCAACACCTTTATTAACAGTGCAGTACTTATGTTATTTAATTTAATTTACGACTCTGAGATTTCCTTTTGAATGAAAAGTGCGTTACAATTCAAATGCATTGTTAATACATATTTGTTAAAGGTTTCCCGTTTTACTTCCAATTGTTATCCAATTACATTCCCCATTTGTCTAGCCTTTATAAACAAAATAAAATAAAAGTGGTCAGTATGAAGTAAAGTGTGTAACGCCGAGGCTCATAACGCCTGTTGTCTTCTGGGTGGTTTTTTTTCGACGAGTCACTTGTTGACACTAAACTTTTGACGCGTGTGAAGTGTTCTCTGCAAACGAATTTATTCCACGAGAAGGCGGCGTGTTACGGACACGCGCACGCGCGCGCCGCTCTTCCCTGTTCAGGTCCGAAGTCAACAGGTTCAGACATGGTGACAATCAGTGCGCAAAGACTTGTGAATGAATCATAATCATTTTTTTCATTATTCATCCAGAGAACTGGTCAAATTAATTTTAATCAAGCATTTATATTAGATTGATGGTGATCTGTATGTGCCAGATATACCTAAAGTTTGTAGAATAATTCATAGGAGCTCAAAGCGAACCGTATATTTTTTAATTTGTCATATATCCTAATGGGTGAATATTTACTCGGTCAACTTTTTCATATTTTCTAACTCAGATACTCTCTCCACTTTGTACTTTGACTTTATTTAAAACCAATTATAAATATATATATATGGCAACGTCTATATATATATAGACGTTGCCAGCTCCAGTGCGTATTTACGCCCGGTCAACACTCCGAAGTCCCTAACGCGCCTTAATGAGAAGTAAAATAACACGAAGCGCAGCGTGGCAGTTAAAAGGAGTATCGGTGCTCATTGATAGGGAGATCTGGGTCAATACAGACAGAAAAGAGGGGTGTGACCATCTCAGAAGTTTTCAATGGGCTACCTGTAGCGCTACGCATAAATACTCCTCCCTCTGAGGATGAGCTCAGTCCTGAGGGAGAGACGCAGACACGAAATTAGGTTTTGGGAATACTGGTTCGGGCGGATTATGAACGCTTTTGGACACCAACCATCTAACCAGCAGACCAGCCCCATTCAGCACCACAGCGCGCAGGAGCTCCTGGACATGGCCGTGTACTGCGATAACTACGGTGTGTACCAACAGAACCTCCACCACCATCACCCGCAGAGGCCTCCGACGCACCCCACCAGCTACGGCCTCGGGGAGTACACCACCCCGTCCGCGAACCCGTACCTCTGGCTGAACGGACCGGGCATCAACTCCTCTCCTTACCTCTCCGGGAACAACAGCACGTCGTATATTCAGTCGGGATACGGGTCGAACCAGAGGCCGTTCTTGCCGCCTCCCACCGGGTTTGGTGGGGCGGATCTGGGGTGGCTGTCCATATCCAGTCAGCAGGAGCTCTTCAAGATGGTCAGACCGCCTTACTCCTACTCAGCACTGATAGCGATGGCCATACAGAACGCACAAGACAAGAAGTTGACTCTCAGCCAGATCTATCTGTACGTGGCAGAAAACTTCCCGTTCTACAAGAAGAGCAAAGCCGGATGGCAGAACTCCATCCGCCACAACTTGTCTCTGAACGACTGTTTCAAGAAAATGGCACGAGACGAGGATGACCCCGGTGAGTGGAGACGAAGTGTTTCTGTGTGAGATGGTTTTCATTGAACCTGCTTCCAAATGCGGCTTGAATAGAGTGAGACGTGTTGAAGCATATTTTTTATTTGTTTGTGTGATAAAACTCCTTTTTAAATATATTAATTTTAATAAAATAAAAATTATAAATATATTGAAACTAATAAAAAGAAACTTCATATCATTGACAGTTAAAGATGAAACACTCAACTCGTGTGCACGTGAATGTGAACTAAAAGTAAACTAAAACTAAAACTTTTTTTTAATACATTGTCATTCAGGTAAGGGAAACTACTGGACGCTGGATCCCAACTGCGAGAAGATGTTCGACAACGGGAACTTCCGGAGGAAGAGGAAAAGGAGAGCCGACATAAGCGGGGCTGACAGCAGCGCTCTCCCGGTCAAGTCAGAAGACGGCCCGCACAAGCTCTCCGACACCGCCAGCCTGCTGAGTTCCTCCCCGCCCAGCCTGCACGGATCCCCGGCCTCCACGGAGCCCAAGTCGTCCCCGTCCCCGTCCGCGGAGCACAGCCCGTGTTACAGCAATTTCGTGTCCAGCGTGAACTCGCTGATGGCGGGCAGCGGCAGCACCGAGGGGTCCCGGGGCGCGGAGCGGGACTACAGCTCCGGGCATCCCGGGGGACAGTCTCAGACCAGAGAGGGCATGTCCGGACTGGGCTCCTACTCGCCCACTTTAATCTCTCCTCTGAACTCAACAGACAACACCAGAATGAACTATTACACATCAGTACAGAACCTCTCCAACCATTTTAGTGTTAATAACCTCATATACAGCCGGGAAGGAACAGAGGTGTAGTCTGTCTGTGTCATTTATCACTCTAGTTATAGCCTTCACTTTTCTTCAGTAGCCTACTGTTATTAAGTATTACTCATTTTGTGGTTTAATAGGTCTACTTGTAAAACTAGCACTGGAAATGAACTGAACTGAAATGAACTTTTTTTTCCTCCCACAACAACTCTTCCTAACTGGGAAAAAGTATTTCAGTGTATTGAAAGGGAACACCGATCTGCCACTTCTCCATTCTGGCTTGTCCATACAAGTGCAACAAACATGTTTATTTGTAGAAAAAATATTACAATTCACGAATCAGCCCACGGGAAATCTATCCTTGAACTGATGGATGCCTATATCTTTTTTTTAAAGACCTGTCTTAAGGAAGAAGGAGACACCTATGTACAGAAATTATTTTCTTAAGAAGATGTGACATGTATTTTAGACTGAATTTTGTTCTGTGTTTTTTTTAAAAATTTTAAACACGCATCGATGTTTGAATAAAAGTCATTTATTTTAACTCCCGGCTTATGTGTCATTCTCCTACTTATCCAAGTGTTAGATGAAAAAAAAAGTCAAGGACGGTTGAAACTGTATATAATGCATCTACTTTAAATAGTCAAAAGACATTATATTTATATTCTTCATTGGGCATTTAAAATTAAATGTTATTTTCCTGTACAAAAACCCTTTATTGTTCTTATAATACTGAGTTGATAGTGGATATTCTAATGTACAGTTATTTTATCATCACTGAATGATAACCGTGTAACTAACCTATGAGGGGTAATTATTTATTTATATATTGTTAACATATATTTACAATATTTTAGAGACAACGCTGTGCTTTCTGTCTCTCACAGAGCCGCAGTCAGGCCCAAAAAAAGGCACATTTTCAGATTAAGTTCTCAATATTTTTCAAGAAAGGGCAAAAAAAACAAAAAACGATATAAATGCTACAAAGCCTGTCCGGAAATCTGAAGTCAAGTGTCTGTAAGCAGTAAAGTGTGTGAGACAGAGACATTTTCCGCTTGTCACTTCCAATAGCCCCGTTTCATCAAGCAATCAGACCTTTAACTTACTTCCACGAGGTTCAAAAGTTCACCTTTCTGTCTGCGGCGGGGCTCGATCACGGTGCCCGTTTGATGTGAGCCTGTTTGCATGAATATTCCACCTGTCTCCATCTATTCCCAAAGTCTTGTCACGCACAACGCCGGCTGTTCCGTGCGTGCGTGTGTGTGTGTGTGTGTGTGTGTGTGTGTGTGTGTGTGTGTGTGTGTGTGTGTGTGAATCCCGTTAATGGGATTTGTTCATGGGATTTCCTTTCTTGTTTTGTTGTATTTGGGAACCACTTTTGGAAGAGCATCCGCTGAACAATCGTCGAGAGATGAGTTCAATCATGCTCTTTTGTTGTGCGTGTGACCCGGGGGACACAACAGAAAGGCTGCTGTTGGGGAGAAAATATGAAGCAGTCCGTGCAGAGGAAATGTTCAAGTGATTTAACACCCCCGCTCCCATCTTATTTTCAGACAATGTGGATACGCACGGAATCAAAGTCTGTAAATAAAAGGAAACACCTCTTAATTGGTTGATAATTGAATTCACTCAGGCGCTCCGTGGTCTGGAATAAAAGAAAAATTAATTGACAAGGCGTGGACAATGGAAGCTGGCAATTGAAGAGATCCCCTCCTGGGCTCAAATGAAAATATTGCCATCTGAAGATCTGGGAACAAATTTTCTCCCTCAGGCCACATTTTGCTCTATTATCTGTGGAGCAGGGCCGCGGATCAAACAAAGAGGATTCTTGTCATACAGCAGCAGGTTCTCACAGTAACAAGTTTTCTGTTGAAATCCTCATCACGTCCAGTGAATGGAGTTTAAAGCCTTTCACATTCGGAGGCCTTTGAGTTCTTATTACTGTCATTTCTTCATCCTCCAATTCCACTCAATGTGGAGCTGTCAGGACAATTCAGTATTATATGAAAATATCAAGCTGTGAAATGTTACATTTACTCACTTATTGGGGTACTTGAACTTTATCTCAATTTTAAGCATATGCTTTATACTTTTTAGTGGCAACGTTTCACTTTCACTCAACTCATACATTATCATGTTTTATTAAGTGGCCCTGCATCATATAAAGTATAGTTCAAAGAATGCATATACCTTCTAATAATGCATCTAGTTATAATCCAATAATATATATTCTGTAATGGTCCTGTACAAAGTGTACTTTTACCCTTAGTGCTTTAAGTATAGTTAATTATGATGTACTTTACACTTGAATGCTCATACTTGTGTGAGTATTTCTCCATGTGGTATTGCTACTTTTACTTAAGTATCTGAATACTTAAGTACTTTAGTAATCCTGTAATTTCCCCACTGAGGGACTAATAAAGGATTATCTTATCTTATCTTATCTTATACTTCAACTCGAAGCCTGCATGCAGAGCAAATGGCTCCGAACATCCACTTGTTTTCCAAGTTCGATTCAGCCCTCTGAGTTCTCAGAAACGTGACGCTCCAGTGCCCCGTGCCTGAAGGGCACATTTAGCCGGGCCTCATGAATATCAGTCAGGCCACCATGTCTCTGCTCCACCTGCTCCAGGGCCCCTGGCTCCAGGGCTGGAGGCCCAGGCCCTGCAGAATACCTCAGCATAAGGGTGGCCCCGGTCCCCACACATGCCTAGTGGGCTAAACCCATAATGATGGGTTTCAGTCTCAAAGGGTCATCCCTCCAAAGGCGAGGTTGGCTCATAATAGAAGGAGTTGGTGTTTCAGAACTGGATTATTTCAATCCTCTTTCTCTTTACGGGGACTAGATACACCAGCGA
This sequence comes from Cyclopterus lumpus, assembly GCF_009769545.1. NCBI lineage: Eukaryota > Metazoa > Chordata > Actinopteri > Perciformes > Cyclopteridae > Cyclopterus > Cyclopterus lumpus. Next base: position 13,568,428 of record NC_046984.1, read on the forward strand.
GTCATCCGATGCCAACTCTGGAGAGCAGGGGGTGGCTATTGAGTTTTTGTGAGAGAGAACAAATCTAATTGCTACAGTGGGAATAAAAACAAAAACAAATAGGACTGATGGGTGGCTTTTTTTTTTAGAGTAATAGTGTAGATTTCACAACCTGGAGAGACGATTGAAGAGGAATTGTCTGCAGCGTGGGACCCGGAGGCTCGTCCACGTTATCTTGTGAGTGACACGAGCTGGAGTGATGAATCACTGCTGGATAAAGTTGCACTCAGCAAAGTGTGAAACTCAACTCCCATTAGCTGTTAAGCGAGATCTCCTGAACTGATAAACGAGCAACTAGAACAAGACTTGCAACCGTCCATCGCTCTAAAAAACCTGCTTCTGAATATGTGCTGTCGGGGCAGTTTTTTTTCTGATGATGTGGAGGGACTTTAAAATGTAGCTTTGTAAGGCAATTTGTGGACGTGTAAAGCATTCAGGATTCGTAAAGCATTCAGGATTTCAAATATAAAGATGTGTGCAGGGCCTAATAATTCTCCACAGCCCATATAACACTACCGTACAAACAAATCTGAGCGGTAATATGAAAAGGGAGACTGTGCGTCTGACCCCGAGTGAAGAACCTGATATCCTGGCCATAGGGGGGCTGATTACAGTCTCGGCCGACCCTGAAATTTCACATCTGTTTGTAGCAGTCATGCGGGCATTATAGGGTTAATTTCTTGTGTTACAGTTCAATCTCTTGAGGAAGTTAAATATTTTAGGGAACAATATGATGACAGCTTCTGGGGAAGCCACTATATGGTTGTCAGGAGGGGGATCCAGGGGTTGGGGAGGGGGGGGGGGCCGCACCTCTCTTCACTGCACTTTAAAAGGATTGTGTGTGCAATTGATAGCTGAGGAGAATGTCCATCAATTGGCATGACCTGATTCGGTTTCATCGCTACTGTCACCCAAAGGCCCATAAAGAGCCTAACGTATGGGCCGGTAACGGCATGGGATCCCCGCTCCGGACCAGCAGCCATATGGATTATTTTATACAGAACAAGAGCCATTTAGGCGCAAACTGCTCGGTTGTTGAGAGCTTGTGAAAAACGCGGGAGACTTGAGATTTGTGTTATTAGCTGTCGGCTACTCAGCATTAAATAATCGAAACTGAATCTAGAAAATTAAAAAAATACAGTCGATCAGCAAGTTTCCCAGCATGCAATTTGTTGTTTTAGTCGTGCATTTAATTTTCCTTTTTTTTTATGGTGTCAACCGCACATGTTCGCCTCCATTCTAGCGGTGGAAACAAGCTGGTTTGGATACCTAGAATTATTGGTGAGCACAGGAAGGGCAGCCACTTCACAGCCAGTGAGGCAGAGCAACCTGCCGAAAGAGTCAAAGAGATACAAAGATTAACGGACTATAACGAGTCCCAGTAAATCCACAGCCGGGCCTGTCTTCACAGCGCTCTGTCTGGAAAACCTATCCCCAAAACAATGTAACTTATCCCCCTGCTCACTCTATTGCGGGAATATATTTTGACAAAGTCTTTGTTCTCACATTAGGGAACTGTAGGCAGATCATCCGTTATCCGTGACCTTTGTCATAACAAACCATGGTAGTGGTTTTACACACTGCTGAGAAGCCAGAAAGCAAAGTTCACATCAGGCAGGCTGATGTTTCAAACAAGTTATGGGTCATTCTGACTTATTTGAAGCAAAATCAAATCAAATACCTAAAGAAAAAACTCAAACCAATTTCTTTCTCATGGTCTTCTACATGTATTATTTTACCTTTATTGTCTGATAATCTCAATACAGTGAACGTCTGTCTCATAAACCCCTCGATAAATCAGCAGCCATTCATCACCGACATGGAATTCCAAACCGTGACCTTATGAGAACAATATCCAGGGTTCATGGAACATCAATTTCTATGTGCGGCGTAGCAGAACAAATATCTGAGTAACGGCCGATATGTAATCATTTTAGCTCGGTTCAGGGACCACTTTAAGTTTCGCACATGATGATGGTGCATTTGACCTGTCTGCGCCCAGGAAAGCTCACCATGGTGACCGCTGCAGGATGAGTGGAAGTAAAAAACCCCACAAAAAATGAAAAATAATTTAATCACACTTTAAAAAAAAAAAAATTAAAGTAAGTGATCCAAACAGGGTTAATGTTTCTGGGGGGGGAAATAGCATGCTCTGTGCTGCTGTCGCCTTGCAGTGATACCACCCGGTTTCCAACACCTGCGTGCTGTCATTACCTGCTCTTCACAGACAGGAAGTGGTGACAGATGACTGAGGAAGTAGCTACCCGGAGGGAATCCATTTTACCCCTCGCAGCTTGGACTTTTGGTGACAAGACGGAAATGAGGAGATCATTTGGTACTCAGGGGATCCTCAAAATAGCCACCTCTGTACCGCTTGTCAGTCATTGTCAGTCGTTCTAAAGGAAGCTATCTCTCAGTGTGAATGTAACATCGGATGAAGTTCCCGTTTGCCAAACGACGCGCTCCACCTGGAGCACTTTTGACCTCTGAGACACGTCTCCATGCGCGTTGTTCGGAGACGGATGTGGTGCCGTGAAGAACTGACCTCATGTGTTTCACCTGCTGCCATAATGCATTATTCAGCTTCAATCCTGTGTGATGCTGGTGCATCTGCCCCAAGGAATTCATTGCCTGCTCCCCCTCCCCCCCCAAACAACACTCCCCCCGGCCCCTAATGAGACCCCCTACCTCCCGCCTCTATTATGAGGGATGCATACCAATAGAGAGACAGGAGAAGGGAGACAGACTGAGCCTCGGAGACCTCTGGAGCCCTCCCCGGCCTAAACCATCAAACGCACCCCTCACAGAGAGTCAAATAATGGGCCCGATCAACATTCAACCAAGTTTTCCCCATGTAAGCCGCAGATGATCTATGGCTGACGGCTTTTAAATGATAGCCTTTCAAAAGGGACAGGCATGCCCCCTCCAAATGCTCCTTTTGTGTGTGCCACTAATCCCGGCCTGCACTTCAAGGGCCAGGCTCACTTCTGAGGCAGCTGCTATCATCTTAAAGAGGAGGGAGAGAAAAGCAGCACTTTTAAACTGCTTTAATCAAGGAGATGTAATGCCATGATAACTCGATCACCCCCTTTAGGCATGTAATTATACCACAATCACCTATTAATGTTAATACCACACACGTTCACTCATTTATTGCCTCGAATAATTAACATGCTCAAATTTCTACACTGTATGAAAATAATATATTTAATTCACGCGTTCAAGTGACTTTAGGGATACAGATGGCAGCATCCCAGGAAACAGAGAGGAGAGGCTTATTTGCCAGACAAGTATTCAAACAAACAAGTGCTACGTGTTGACTCTGGTGGTGGAGTCTATCAACCCCAAACAGCTTGTGTGTCAACCATAAACACAAGACGTGCACCCTGACTGGGGAAACAGGCTTCCAGGCTCACTGCTGCTGCAAAAAGCTCCAGAGTTTCCTGATAGAAACAACCGTGTGTTGTGTCGCTCTACCTCATTGTCTGTCTCCCCCCCCCCCCCCCCCCCCATCCCGGTCATGTGACGGCATTCCAGTGCTGTGACATAATCCGGGATTGCACACGCACACGTGCGGCGGCCGTGCGTGTTTTTTTCATACGTGTGCGCGCGGATCCGCTCCACACTGATGCTGACAGCACCGCTGAGAGGCCGACAGCACCCACAGAAGTGTGTTGACGTGCCCCCACTTGACAAAGAGGCCTTTATTTTATTCACCGTGAGGGGAAAATAGGTTTTTACAGGCCCCGGATAATCGGAGGCACACAAAGGCATAATTAAAACAGCGAGAGGGAAGGACTGTATTTAGCCTGTGAAATAGAGATGGTGCTGATTACTGTGTGAATCACCGGGTCACTCTCATGCCCCGGTGTTGATTTAGGCTACATTTAAAGGAGAAGCAGGAAGAAGCTAAAGAAGCAGAACAGTGTAAAAAATGTAGCATATTTCTGAATTACACGAGTCAAGAGTCATTGTGTACATCCTACTTGACCTGCAAGTAGCAGATAGCTACAGATGGATATATTAAAATATATGAAATACCAGTCAAGAGTGGTGGTTCTGATGATACCAGTGTCCCTCTCAGCTGTCTTTGTTGCAAACCAGGCTGTGATTGAAAGAGCCTTGTTTTTCTGACCCCCACTGTTCTCAGCATGGAGCATCTTTTTAAACCCTTGTCACTACGACCAGAACGCGGTGAATGGCTTCTGTAAAAGGTCGGAAAAAAACCAGTTCTCAATATTCATCCACTCTATGAGCCCAAAAAGAAGTATTAGAAGACACACTTTTCTATTTACTTTAAACTGTCGGGGACCAACTCACTGACAGGGACATCAAGATTGATGGGACACTGTCTTAATTAGGTGGGTCCGGCTATGACCAGATAGCTTTGTGCAACTGTCAGTGCCCCTCCCTATATAAATTGTGTAATTATCCCTTTCATTACACTCAGCTTTCAGGCTACCTGATAGAATTCAATGGGAGGTGTCACTATCTCTTATCAATATGCTAATGCAGCTTGTGACCAGCAGTTAAATCACAATGGAGGGCTGGTGAACAGTAGCTATCAAGCTAGTCTGCCAGTCTAGCGGACGACCCCAGTCAGGGACCTGTCTGTCTGCAGGGTGATGGGCCGTGACATGTCTGCAGGCCCACGGGGTATTCAAACCAGGAGGGGAGAGCCGCCTTGGGACACGTCCTGGAGGGCACGCCCCCCTGACCCCTATCTGCATACTGGTGGGCTGCTCAGACACCCGCCTCAAGAGCCATTTGAATATGATTAGACATTAATGACCTTCATAAATGTGGAGACAGAAGACGCTTTGTTTGGGTCTGTCTCAGGGCTCTGGTGTCTGGGCAGAGTTGTTGGGTCTTACAAATCCCCCCCCTCCCTTTTTTTTTTTTGTCTTGTACCTGTGCTAAGGAGCTGTTTGCATTCGACGATGCCAAATGTGTACCCGTAGCACTGTAGAAAGAATTTGACGAAGGGGGAGTGACAAGTAGTTCATTTCCATTCTGTTAAATAAGCCAGGCACACTGCCTTCTGCGTACATGTCAACACCGGGGGCTTGTATGGGTCACACACACTAATGGCCGAGTTTACAGTTTTAGCACTCTTTCTCTCATTGAACGAACACATTGTAAAACATCGTGTGTCAATACTTTTCACCCGTGAGTTAAAAACCTCGTAAATCACACGTGGCTTCATTTAAAAATATATAGTGAATTCATCAGTCCCTCGTTAAGTCAATAAAGGGAGCGAGTGCCTGCAGAGTGGCTACAAAATGATGACACATGTTAAACTATGCAGGGCTCGGACTGCTTCTACAATTAGATCAGGCCATCTATCCAATAAATATAATGAGGATGAATCAGTTGTGCTGGTTTTTTAAATGGTGTGTAATGGTACGAACGCTGACAGCATAATGGCCCCGGCTCTGTCGACTTTTCTCATTTCTCGTCCAATCACTATATTTAACCACCGCAGGGGCAATCATCTCATGCCCATATTGCTATACAGCTTTTAATGAAGAGCACAATCATCAGACGTTTAGGTTTAATGAAAAGAGCCACCTGCACAAGTGCACAGACAGACCTCGGAGACAAGCGGCCGTTTAAAAAGGATCTTCTGATGAATCACGCTACTCATGGAGGGCGCGTGGATATAGACGGGTGGGAGGCATCGATAGAGCAGGCCTTCCAATAATGTATTAATTGAAAAAAATGATTTTAAATTGTCAACCCAGAGTCTATGTTAACATTGGTAATTTGGTAAAAAAAATCCCCTCGTAAAGGTAAAACGATCTCCGTCATGGTTATAATTTTGTTATTTTTTGTAAAATAGTCAGTAAAATTATCATAAAATGATATGCTTACTCTACATAGCTATACAAACTATAGTTAAACTTTAATTTAAAAAAAAACATTCACAACTTAATTTTTACTTTACATTATTGTCACATATAGATACGCAATGATGATTGCTGGGTAATGTGTACATTGATATTAATCTCTATTTGATCATTTGATAGTGTGTGTGCATGCGTGTATGTGTGTGTGTGTGTGTGTGTGTGTGTGTGTGTGTGTGCGTGCGCGCTTCATAACAAGCATGCACTTGGGCCTGTCATAATAATACATTGAAAATCACATCGCTCATCCACAGATTTCACAAATGTCAAAAGCAGGTATTTCATGTAAGAAATAGATGTTCCTGAGATAATAAAGGTGCCATTGTCACCGCACAAAGCTGCTCTGGCTCTGGTGTGAACGCACTGATCAGGTATACAGTGTTGTTTCTGATCAAAAGCTATAAGCTCATGCCAGAGCTGAAGCTGTCAGCAGTTTTGTAAGACAGAAAAGAAGAAAAAAAAAGCCCTGCTCCCACAGACAATGGGACCGCTCTGCCAAAGTCCATATCATGTAACCCAAGTCTTTCCAACAAAGCCCAATAAAGACTGCTTATTAAGCTGATATGAAAGAGGAAAAAATAAATCCCGAGGATGAATTGAAGTGTTGGCACTGGCTTGACAAAGCTTTGTGCATTAATTTATTATTCACAAGTACCCAAAAATCTGTCTGAAAACGTCCCACTGTCTTGTCAAGTTGTTCTCGTCTCACTTCTCCTCCGGTTGGACTATTTATTTACAGTCAACAGCGCTGGAGATCCACATGTGGGATGGATCAGGAGTTTCCTGTCTGATGGTAACCGTACTTGTGTTGGTTCTTCTCCTGAGTCCCAGAACCGTTTACTTATCTCCAGTCTCCTTCGCTCCTTTTGATATTGGCATGTAAATAAAAAATAGCATGAGTTCCCTGATAGTTTTTACAGTCAGTGCTGGTTACACTATGACTGCTCTTATATCAATTCATTACGGACATCTTGGAGGATGATGTTTTGCCGTATAACTCACATAAATACCAAACAGGGAAACAGTGACACCTTAAACAAAAAAATCTAATATAATCCCCCAAAAGGAAAACCTCATCCACAAAATGACTTATTGTATATTAATTACTCAGCTGGTTGTTACCTTGAAAGAAATATTTTTCCGCATGCCTCCATTGCAAATGTAGAATGAAAAAAATGAGAAAGGTCTTGGGGAACTGTGGTGAATGGGAGCCGCATGAAGGAAACTCTCTTAAAAGGTAAGGTTTTATTTAAATGCTAAATGAATTTAACTCAGGGGTTTTATTGTACAGTATTAGTAGTATAAAAAAAACACGTAAAGTGTAAATGTTAGAGGATAAAAACGTAAACCATCTATCAGAATTAGGACAGCAATGATGATTAATTTATAATAATAATAATAATACATAAAATGTATATAGCGCTTTTCAAAACACACAAAGACGCTTATCTATCAATAAGTGAATTATTTGGCCTAAAAAATATAGAAGCTATAACAACTAATAACCTTTTTGTTGGCTGAAAAAACACACTTAAAATAGATTGATTATCAAAATAATTTCAGATTATTTTTCTGACGATAGACTAATTGATTTATTGTTTTCAGCTCAAATCATGCTGCTGTAAGCAGAGGTAAGGGTTGTCAGATTCCATCCTTGTTTATTTCATATTTCAGCCTTCCTCAGTGTTGCAAGTTCAATGGAGAACGCATAGATACATGAGAATAAACCCAGAATAAGTCAAAAATTAATATGATTATATTCCGTGTGAGTTGGGAGGCTGAGCATTGCCAACCACAGGTCAGAGCCCACTAACCTTTACATTTAGAGCTACTGAATATCACTGTCGGTCCGCTGCACTCGCAGACACGGTGTTGTTTTCCACCGTGTCGCCCTGGTTGCAGACTCCGGCTTTGTCATAAATGATGGCCGACCCTTTGAGGCCTTGCCAGCTCCTGAGAACTCTGAGCTGATTATTTTGACATCTTATGGCAAGTAGAACTCTCCTCTCAGCGGGTCGTTCTTAAGCACAGCGAAGAAGCATTCCTCCGTTAAGTGTTTGTGTCACACTTAAAGGATTAGAAAAAGCATTTGGAAAGCACAAGGAATAATGTTTGGAATCACCTACTGAATAGTTTTTCACCGCTCAGAGCATCCAGGCCATGAACCGCATATATTTATGGGGTTAGAATATATAGAGGAGTATAAAAACCATGTTGTGGGCGATGTTCCAAGAGCTGGCAGGGGTTCACTGTATGGAAGAGTTTGTGTTACCCCGATGATAGATATTTTATCCATTTGACAGAACGTACATTTATGTTCCCATATTTCATAGTTTCTGCCAGGGTCATTTAAAATCCCCTCACCTGCATCTCACATTTAAATCTTCACATGAGTCTAAACTGGGAAAGGCTTGCTGGGATAAATCACGGCAGACATTTCTACCTAGATGGTTCCCATACATCTCAGATTTTATTGTGTCTTGGGATCCTCTGTCTTGATATGGCTTCGCTATGGCGACGGAGGTCTTTGGAGTGGAGCAAGGAGAGGAAACGAGGGCCTCTGCTGGGCAGGTCGTGGCACTGCAGCACACATACTGTATACGCTAAAAGGACAGAAGATAACATAGAGTAAAATATTTAAATATGACCTTTTTTACCAAATAAGATTATTTTACATGACACTTTCTACATTTACAATTAATGTTCATGTGATCGGGACTTTTTTTAAAGTTTGATTTATTCATTTATAACCAATTCAATATGTTACCATTAGGATACTTTAGGTGTGTTTGCTGCCATCTTTTTCTTTGTCTGGTCTTTACATATTTCTTTCTTTCCTTATTGACTCATGGATCGTAGTTGAGCTATCAGATTTTCTCTACACGATTATAGTGGCCAAAAGAATTAATATTAACAATATTATTGCCATACAGAGAATTTGAAATAATAAAATTATAAAAATGCTATCAGTCAAATTCATCTTTAACTTTGTTTATCATTTCTCCTATTTTAGGCAAATTGATTAAACTCAAAATACAGGCGCAGAGAAGAACCATTACTATATATATATATATATATATATATATATATATATATATATATACTTATTTAAGATGCACTAGATTATATACATTATTAAAATATGTATATTTTAACATGATATCCATATTTTATTTTTAAATATCACAAGTTGCAACACCCCTAATAGTCTTTGGTATTATTTATTGTTGGTTGTATACATTTGTATTTTATTTTTTGGGTGCCTTTATAACATCTGGCGAAAATATTTTTGGGGGATTTTCTCACTTCTTTCTTACCTCACTTAATGTTTATCTCGCCATATGTTTGTTTTTATTTGCTTACATTTTGAGATATCTGCCTCTTACATTTCTGCCATCCCAGAAAAATGGAGGTGAAGGGGATTTCATTTGAAAAACTTAAAAAAAAAAGATTTAAAGCAACTTGATAGAAAAATACTTATGGAAAAATAGACGAAATGTTCTGTGGATTGTCATATGTTGACATTTTTCAATACTTTAAAAACCATAAAAGGAAATTAAATAAAAACTGAAATCTCAGTGGCTAAATACAGCTATGGGAAAGGTCAATTCTGTGTGGGTGAACCAACCCTTTAACTCACTCCTGGATTCAGATAAAAAAAATCGCTTAAAAGATCCTGAGTGAGAGAACTCAAAGTGTCAGTCACGTTCTCCAGTTTCAGCTGTCTGAATGACTGAGGGGAGATGGACATCACTTAGGGATCCCCAGGGGAAGAAATTCCTCCAAGACTTAGTGTTTCTCTCGCTGCTCCTCACAAATGAATTCCCAAGCCATTTCCATTAAGAGACTTCACAAAATGTATAACCAGCCATAGGGCAGGGTTTTGTCAGACAAACCTCTGAAGGTGTAATCCATAGTGTTAGAAGCCGAGTGGCTGACCTTTGTTTTGAATTATCTGATGTTTATCTTTCTTCCCTGTGAACTATACAATTCATATAAAAGTTAAAAACTAAATGTTGACCTGCAGCCGTTGAGTCCGATTTGCACACATGGCTGCTGGCATCCAAAGTGTCCAGTTTGGTTATAAATGACCGGAGGAGAAATGAGTGACATGTCTCAAATGTTTACATGCGGCCCCTATTCTTCTGCTCAGGATCTGAGAGGCTGTTTGGCAGTGCAGCATCCCCCCACCACCCCCTCTGGTTTCTCAGAGGTTGTGTTACGGTGTCCATACATCACCCTGACATGGGTGCACTCATTGAAACGGCCCGGCTAGACCTTGTCTCTGCATGATGACATATTTGTCATTCCACTCAGTGAGGTGTGTGAGCATCTTATCACTTATCACTGTCAGAAATCCACGGGCTCAAGCCAGACGCAGCCTCGGTCCAACTTAATTCAAAAAGATATATATGAGGTGATTAAACAGCTTTACGTCTTGTAGTGCTTTATGGACGGTCTAATTAGTGGCAAGACCCCAATATTTAGGCTCCGACATTGATACTGCCTGGGAGTTCCCTCGACACAACTTCCCCTGCTCCTCCTGGGGGTAATGGAGGGAGGAAGAATGTGGAGGGAGGAAGTAAGTTTCCTCCAGGCAGATTGCTGGATGGAGAGGCTGAGAGACGGACAGATGACAATGGCAGGGAGGCCGGGGCCTGAGTGTCGCCTCAGGGAGGCCTAGGCCTCACTACGTGTTGGCTCCGGCCGCTACGCTAAGTGCACCGAGCTGAGGCCTTCACAGCGGATTTGGCAAGGTGATCCCTTCAGCCACCCCCATCCATCTCCTGCCAGCCGCTCCCCTTCTCCCTCCGTCCCGCCTCACCCCTCTCTCTTCTTCCTCCCCTCATTGACACCCAACCGGGAGGTGATGAGTTGACACAGAGGGTGAAGACGGGCGTGGAAGTGTTATCTCCACCATTATTGCTTTTGTATCCTTTTTCGTGGTCATCTAATCATGTATGCATTTTAGTTGTTTTTTTGGCAAACGGCACAATTGAAAATCTGATTTAGATATGTGTGTGTGTGTGTGTGTGTGTGTGTGTTTGTATTTATGTATGTATGTTTATTATAGCCCAATTAATTCTTATTGTTTAGGCCGATACTGCTTTTGATACAAAAGAAATACAAATCGGATTGCGACAAATCGATAAATAGGATTTATTCCTTTTTAAATAGACACATATCTATTTATTCATCTTGTGACTAAGATTCATACTGATCGGAACATTTTACAGTTGAAAAATCAGCTTGTCGGTGCTCTCTGGTGGACAAACTACGTCATGGAGAAACAGTTTCCAAATGACTTCCAACCTAACCGGCCACCTCTGCTGCAATGTCTTGTTACATATCGCGCGACACATACATACCAATACATCTGCAATAAGCTAATATTGGTCTTTAAAAGGATAATTTCGGTGTCTTGCTGCAATTGGATGTGATGGTGTTTCATGCCCTATTGAACTTTGCTGTGACAATGTCGCCGTCTTCCCAGATCTCAGCAATTGCTGTAGTGAGTATAATGTTACCATAACTTATAGAAATGATGGCCACAACTACAAAAATAAGAGCCACCTTTTAGGAAATCCCACTTTTCCTGTAATGGGAGGAGGCCGGGTGTGTGGTGAGTGAGGGGTCAGCTGGTTATAGAGGCTGACAAATTGTTTCATGCACATGCAAACAGGCCTGAGGCACTTCTGATCCCTGCAGCAGTCAGACACCGTGTCTCCACCTCTCTGGTGAATTACACTGAACATCGCCTCCTGGAGAGAGGCTCGCATTGTTTCTTACGCAGGTTTTACAAAGCCGATATCAAATTCTGCTCTATTCAAAGAACCTCTGTTTTTATTAGCGAGACAGACGGGTGATTGCAGCTTTTAAGACTTTACGTCACAGGCTGAAATGCCACAGCTCAAGAGGAGAGGTGGGAAAACTTGATGATGAAAGATGTGGAGGTGTACAAGTATTGAATTGCAACAACATTCCTTAAAGTAAACTTCGGGCATTCAGATGCTGTGGTAATTTGTAGTGTCTTGTGTCACGGTTCCCTGTCTCTGTCTCTCTCTCTTTTTTTATTTTTATTCCCCATTGCTCAAAGGTGTTGATGTCGAGGCGAATGACGCGACAGATGAAGTTATACTCTTCATGTCAACAGCCCCGAGGTGTTCTCTGCGGTCAGCGCCGTAAATGTTCAAGGCGGGTGTGACAATGATTGACGGCCTTATGACAGAGCTTTGCAAATCCTCTAATCCGTTCATGAAGCTCAATAGGGGGCACTTGATGCACTTTATCCTAGCACCTCTCCCCATCTGGCTTCTGTAAAAGACACTGAGCGCCGTCAGCTACTTGACGGGAGCCGATGACACGCAGCGTTGACAGCTTTTGTGAGAACACAACTTCTCATCGCGGATATTCTCGGTATTAATGAAGCATGTAGATAGAAGGGGGCACTTGATACACACACTTTTTCTTAAGAACGCCCCCATTCTTTGCCCAGACAAGGGCAAACAAGGGTAAGGAAATACTGTACAAGCCATAGACTAGAATTTATATGTGCTGTCCATGGGGTGCCGATTGCTGGAATCTGTGTAGTTTTATGGCCATATGGATCGGAGGACTGCTCGCGGTCTGTGACTGAGTGTCTCGGTTACAGTCTGTGATCTATGGAAGTGCGTCCCGCTCCAGTGACAGTCTGAGCGCCTCCTTCTCACAGAAGCCTTTAATCTCATGGAGACACAGATGAACCTGAATACCGCTAAGAGAGATGAACACACATATAGAAAAAGATACTAAAGTCATATTTTACTGAAGCTGAGGGTGATTTTATGTTGTTGTTGTTGTCTAGTGGGGTTAGGGGGTTAGGGTCAGGAAATGTGTCCCTGACTTGTAACAAAAAGTACATTCAGATTAATTCCCAGTACTTTTCCTGTCGTACTATGTAAGTTTCAGACGGATTTGTTTGATTCAGTTATTGAACGCTGCCACCTGGTGCAAAGCTTCCGTCACTAACTCTCCAGGTAGGACATTTATTTGAATGCAGGTCTGATGCAGTTGCTGTTGCAGAGGATTTAGTTGTGACTGTGAATGTTTTCACATGAAGAAAAGATCGTACCTTCGCGTGCGGTGCTTTATCGACTAGTTTTCGTACTGAACTGAGCGTGAAAGCTCTACTTGACAGATGACTGAACGTCTTACTGAACAGTCAGAATCCATGATGACCATGGAGGCCTCATGAACAGCGATGCGTTCACTTCCTCTCAGACCTCTCGGTGCACACAGTCGAGGACCATCAGAGTCTCGATATCGAGAAGACAGATCATTCACTTTCAAAACCGTGCCTTGAGAACCTTTTAAGGCGCTATACAAATAAAATGGATTCTTATTATCATGATTATCCTCTTTGAAGAATGTCAACAGACTGTATGGCCCTTTGTTTAATAAGTAATGCAATTGTATCTTTTACTATTTGCTCTATACACAAGACTGGTAGAGGAGAGGTCAGGGGTCACCAAACAATTAGGATTCATCCTAAACACACACAACTGTTTTAAGTCAGTGTTTTTCCATTAATGCATTTCTAAAACAATACATGCAATATGAAACTTCAAAAAAATAAATGCACTTTACTTTCCTGCAACAATGTGTCGTTTTTTTGTTGCATGATTCTTTGATTGAGCGACAAAAAAGGTTGGGGGTGTCAGGATCTGTAGTGTTGTTTCGTGTTTCCCGTCTTATTTTGAAGTCCTTGTCTCTCGTGTCCTCTGTTTCTCTTCACTTCCTGTCCCTGTGATTGTCTGCCCTGTTCCTGATTGTTTCCTCCTGTGTCCAATCACCTGCACCAGCCCTCTGTATTTAAGTCCTGTTCATGTCATTCCCCTTTGTCGGTTCGTCTTGTCTAGATCGTGGAAGATCTTGTGTGCATGTTTTGTATCCTGGTTTTTTTTGGAATCCTGTTTTGGAATCCTGTTTAGCAATAAAAGTTGCTTTTCCATCGTTGACGGCGTTTGGGTCCTGTGTTCCAAGCTGCACATAACAGAACGAACCGACCAAGAATGGACCCAGCCTACAACCCCTTCGAAGGGACCCGCTTGGCCTATGGGGGCCCTCGTAGCCTCCAGAAGGGGAACTACAACCCCCATAGGGTCTCGGCACCAAACCCATTCGAAGGGACCCGCTTGGCCTATGGGGGCCCTCGTAGCCTCCAGTAGGGGAACTACAACCCCCATAGGGTCTCGGCACCAGACCCCTTCAACGGGACCCGTTTGGCTTATGGGGGGCCTCGTAGCCCCAGGGGCAGAGGTCACCCAGGCCCAGCCCCGGAGTGGGGGGTGCAAACCTCCGGACCGCGTCGGTGGAGGGTTCCGGCTGCCGCCTCTGTGCCGCAGACTACTCCGGTTCCCGCAGTCGCCTCCGTGCTGCAGCCCTCGCCTGTTCCTGTTGCCGCCTCCGTGTTCCGGCCAACCCCAACTTCCTGGGACCTATTGGACTTCCGGCCGGCCCTTGCTTCCTTTGCCTTGTCCCAGGACGCTTTCCGGGACATGATGGAGTCCCTCCAGGCGTTAGACAGGGTCCTGCTTCGGCCGCAGTCCCCGCCGGTTCCTGCCGATGCTGTCCCGTCGTCGCCCCGCCCGACTCCAGCTCCCCGTGTCCCGTCGGCGCCTCGGCCGATCCCAGCTCCTCGTGTCCTGTCGGCGCCCCGGCCGACTCCAGCTCCCCGTGTCCTGTCGGCGCCCCGGCCGACCCCCGCTCCTCGTGTCCTGTCGGCGCCCCGGCCGATCCCAGCTCCTCGTGTCCCGTCGGCGGCCCAGCCGACCCCAGCTCCCTGTGTTCCGTCGGCGCCCCGGCCGACCCCAGCTCCTCGTGTCCCGTCGGCGCCCCGGCCGATCCCAGCTCCTCGTGTCCCGTCGGCGCCCCGGCCGACCCCAGCTCCTCGTGTCCCGTCGGCGCCCCGGCCGACCCCAGCTCCCTGTGTTCCGTCGGCGCCCCGGCCGACCCCAGCTCCTCGTGTCCCGTCGGCGCCTCGGCCGATCCCAGCTCCTCGTGTCCCGTCGGCGCCCCGGCCGACCCCGGCTCCTGCTGTCCCGTCGTCGCCCCGGCCGACTCCAGCTCCCCGTGTCCCGTCGGCGCCCCGGCCGATCCCAGCTCCTCGTGTCCCGTCGGCGCCCCGGCCGACTCCAGCTCCCCGTGTCCTGTCGGCGCCCCGGCCGATCCCAGCTCCTCGTGTCCCGTCGGCGCCCCGGCCGACCCCAGCTCCTCGTGTCCCGTCGGCGCCCCGGCCGACCCCAGCTCCTCGTGTCCCGTCGGCGCCCCGGCCGACCCCAGCTCCTCGTGTCCCGTCGGCGCCCCGGCCGACCCCAGCTCCTCGTGTCCCGTCGGCGCCTCGGCCGACCCCAGCTCCTCGTGTCCCGTCGGCGCCTCGGCCGATCCCAGCTCCTCGTGTCCCGTCGGCGCCCCGGCCGACCCCGGCTCCTTGTGTCCCGTCGCCGCCCCGGCCGTCCCCGGCTCCCCTTGTCCTGTCGCCGCCCCCGGTTCCCCGGGTCACGTCGCCGCCCCGGCAGACCCCGGTTCCCCGGGTCACGTCGCCGCCCCGGCCGACTCAGGCTCCCTGTGTTCGGTCGCCACCATGGCCGCTTCCGGCTTCTGTTCCTGGGGTTCCCCCGGAGCCCGTCTGTTCACCTGGTGGTCGCCCTTCTGCCCGTCCCCCGGAGCAGGTCTATCTGCCTGGTGGCAGTCCTTCAGCCCGTCCGCCTGGTGGTCGCCCTTCTGCCCGTTCCCCGGAGCAGGTCTATGTGCCTGGTGGCCATCCTCCTGCCCGTCCCCCGGAGCCCTTCCGTCCGCCTGGTGGTCGCCCTTCTGCCTGTCCTCCTTCTGCCCGTCCCCCGGAGCCCTTCAGTCCTCCTGGTGGCCGTCCTCCTGCCCGTCCTCCGGAGCAGGTCAGTCCTCCTGGTGGTCGTCCTCCGGCCCGTCCCCCGGACTTCTTCTGCCAGGCTTTTGGTCCCGCCTCCGGCTCCCCTCCACCCACCCTGGGGGACTGTGTTGGGTCGTCTGGAATCCGCCCCTTGAGGGGGGGGTTATGTCAGGATCTGTAGTGTTGTTTCGTGTTTCCCGTCTTATTTTGAAGTCCTTGTCTCTCGTGTCCTCTGTTTCTCTTCACTTCCTGTCCCTGTGATTGTCTGCCCTGTTCCTGATTGTTTCCTCCTGTGTCCAATCACCTGCACCAGCCCTCTGTATTTAAGTCCTGTTCATGTCATTCCCCTTTGTCGGTTCGTCTTGTCTAGATCGTGGAAGATCTTGTGTGCATGTTTTGTATCCTGGTTTTTTTTGGAATCCTGTTTTGGAATCCTGTTTAGCAATAAAAGTTGCTTTTCCATCGTTGACGGCGTTTGGGTCCTGTGTTCCAAGCTGCACATAACAGGGGGAGCTAAAACATTCAGTTTGGGGGAGCGGTTCAAACACACAAATAACATCACCATGTTGTTTACAACAAGTGTGGAGAAGTGCTTTTAATGTTATTATTTGTATCTGATCAATATCAGTCCGTACTCAGATGTTGTGTGAACAATAGACATTTAAGAGTTTCTCTTTGTGGAGCAACAGGTGGAATCACTTCTCTCCTGTCGCTCCCGTGTGTGTGAATATGGCACTAGAGTCGAGGGCGGGGCTTAACAGAATAAACATGTGTGATTGGCCGAGAAGGATCAAGGAACTCATCCTTTAGGAACTAAAAGATGAGTTCCTATAGTCCCTTCGTGTTGCACCCACTGGTGTCTATCACACCTGCCAATCAGAGGCACATTAATCAACAATGTGTTAAAGCGAAGTAGGGCAGAGAAAGTTATTGCTCTGCCCCCTGCCCACCCCCCCCTACATCCATCACTCTGGCTATAAAACGTCATCTGGCAGGAGAAGTTGTTGTTTTTAACCAAACGTACAGATTGTTCAGAAAGATTCTGCACATGTTGATTAGTTCAGTGTGTCTCCATCATGGCCTGTGAGAGACCAGGTTGGATTTCTTCTCTGTCTTTCTCTGTCTCTCTGTCCCAGCCAGGTAAAGTGGAGAATCGGCTTCAGGTGATTTGGAGAAGATCTTATCTTCTGTTAACATTGGAATGACACCATAATGGAGCAGCAGGGGTGCAATTACCTTTTAGCCCTCCTCCTCCTCCACCTTCACCTCAGCCTTCACTGACAAATTAAGATTAACGACAGAGTAAAGTAAGGAACCTGCCTGCCTTCCAATAGCGCACAGTCAGGTTAAGTGGGAAAGCACCTAACGAGTACAGCGAGGAATACAACTCATCACTTGGTGCTATTCTCCCCTAAACTCCTCCTTTCCCCTTGATTCATTTTCATTTGACACATACACAATCATACCAGTACAATGTGCAGTGAAATAGAGGGCTGCCTTCTCCTTTTAAAAAGATTTATTAAAATATGACATATAAATGAGTGCATACAAAATTTGAAGATACTTTTAGCATTAGACTTAATTGCTAACCAGTTTCTATGTGACACAATTTGTGTTTAATTTAAAGGTGCAATATGTAAGATGTAGCCACAAGTCCTAAACAAATAGAGGGCAGCATTTCACCTCTACTGGTCAATACAATCTGAATTTACAGTCACCAGTTAAATGAAAAATAAAAAAAACATACTGCTGAAAATGATTACAGTAGATCCGTTCAAGATAACACTGCTAACTTATCATTTTCACGTGTGGTGTTGGACAATATTGTGTTTGCTCTGTCACTAACATCTGTGTATGTCTTGATGTCTCCTGGTCACTGTGTTCTCCTGGTCTCCTGGTTACCTGGTCACCTGGACTCATGGTCAACTGGTCACCTGGTCTCCTGGTCTCCTGGTCAACTGGTCTCCTGGTCCCCGTGTTCTCCTGGTCTCCTGGTCTCCTGGTTACCTGGTCACCTGGTCTCATGGTCTCATGGTCACCTGGTATCCTTGTCTCCTTGTCTCCTGGTCACCTGGTCTCCTGGTCCCTGTGTTCTCCCGATCTCCTGGTCACCTGGTCTCATGGTCACCTGGTCTCCTTGTCTCCTTGTCTCCTGGTCACCTGGTCTCCTTGTCTCCTTGTCTCCTGGTCTCCTGGTCACCTGGTCTCCTTGTCTCCTTGTCTCCTGGTCTTAGAAGATATGTTTCTAGCACACACAAACGTCAAAACTGTATTTCTTAAAAATTCTGACCAAATTTTCAAATTTTACGCACGTCTTATATTGAATATATCCAACCCATAACAAAGTAGGCAATATACAGCACAGAGGAGTAAGTGTGTTGTGTATTAAGTGTGTGATGGACTTTAGAGCAGCTGTTGCTGAGTCGGGACCATAAATATTAAAAACCTAGGAAAATGAAACAGGGACACCTTAAGAGACACACACTCATCTCACTGGCACTGTGGAGGGAGAAGGCCACTCAGCCGTGATAAGGACATCAAATAAAAGGGCTTTGGGGCATGATGGAGGTTGATAGGCTCCAATATATACTCTGAGGAATGTTTCTATTGTCTTGGCGCCTGTGTACTCTGCCCTACTTATTTGATTTACAAGACTTTATCTATGTATTTGCAGGTGAGGAGCCTTTCAAGGTGTTTGTGAAAGTGTTGAAGACCCCCGTACCCCCGCATACACACACATATACACTTACACCTATACCTCTTAACTCCCAAAGGTTGAAGACCAGAAGAGAAGATCCCCCTTCCCCCCGTGTGCCCCACGAGAGTGGACTCTACGTGGCTGAATGTGTGCCCCCTCCCCTGCCCTGCAGCTGGAGGTGTCTGTTTCATAGGCCTCTGTAATGCGGGACCTCGGAGGATAAGGTTTCACAGGTACAAAAGTTCCCGGTCTAATCCTATCACACAGAGTGCATGGTCAGGGCTCAGGGCTTCTGCCTAATCCCAGGTTTATCCACAGAGTATATGCAGAGAGGAAGAGATTACTGCCCACCTCTTATTATATTTGATCAATGTTTGCACAGCAAACGGCGAGAGGGATCTCTCAATAGCAAATCAGCTATTCCACCCCTCAGTGCACACGGATGAAGATCCGTAATAGATATATATATAAATATCTCCTCTAGCAGCTGTTAAACAGGTTGACGTTCAGAATCGAGGACATACATCAATTTAAAATGCCTTCCTTTATGTCTATGAGGAGCCTTTTCTAAAAGGGTAAAGATACGTACATTAAGTAAAGTCGAGTTTGAGTGTCTTTTTGTTTGGCTCCCGTCTGTCAGATTGGGTCAACGATGACTTTCAAAGGGTGAACGATACAATAAGAGGGTCTCTAATGGCTGACAGTTCTGTGCTGTGTTGTGAGGAGCTTATCAATCTCACAGCAGGCGTTGTTGCACTGAAACAGGCTTTGACGTGGCCTCCTCTGGAGAACACAACCTACCCCGGCTTCACACTGAGTCCCAGTCGCAACTGAAGTGTTACATCAGGCTGCATCATGAATATTCGGGCAGGAGTAGTTTGATGAGAGGTGGGGGAATAAATGTAGACGTTTTGATATTGATCACTCTAACTCAATGCCTTTAGTAGCCTAAAAAACAGATGTTAGACTAATGAATAAAACTATACTGTGAATAAGCAGATGATTCTCCTAACCTGAAAACAAATATACATTTCCACCTCAGAAGGCATGGTGGATTTTCTAATCAGCCTGAATTGCTTTTGATTTATTGTAGAAAGCACGCATCCTCGGAAATGTAATACATATTCACACTGAGGACCACAAAGCAGATTGTTGCATCCTTCCACGCGTCCCTTGAAGTGTGAGACTTAAAGGAAGAGTAGTTCTTTTGAAGGCAGGTAGAAGGCGTTGCGGAGCTGAGAGGTGCTGGAAAGGGCATGTCCAAACAGACTTTAGGCCCTGAGTGATGGCACTCGGGAAGCGGTAAGAGGACACCTCGGCCCTGCTTGCATGTCAACACAGTCATGTGAATCACTGCTGTGAGAGCGTCTGAAGATCCAGGAGACAATAGACGTCGACTCTCTGCAAGATCTTTCTCAGCTCCCGCACACTTTCAGCGTTGCTTGTTTTTTTTCCGTTTTTTCATCTTTTGAAATGAATTTAAACACATCTGTAATAATAATGCGTTTCTCGTGAAGGCTTTCGCAAAGTTTATCCCAAAAGGAAGTGGATGCAGTTCAAATGCAACGCATCACTGGTGTTTAAAGGGCTCAAGTTAAGCATGGCTTCTATCATGAGCCATGAATTAATGCAAAAATGCCAAAGAAATTATGCATAATGTGTTGAAATAGTTCTTAAGTCAATGGATACAGTAAACTAAAGAGTAATCGGTAAAATCATTCAAATGAAGGGGAACCTTTAAGTAACCTAATGAATTTACAGTTGATGTTATCAAATGTGAGTCAAAATAGTTAAAGCTAAGTAGCTAATGGTTGAAATAGAAAGTAAGAAAACTGAATAAACAGTCAAAAGTATCGGCTAAAGGTAGATGATAACCAGTTTAAATAGCGTAGGCTTAATATTCAGGTATTTCTTAATTTCATTAGCCTAAACATACTGCTAACAGTAATGGCTACCAGTTGAATAGTAAGCTAATGCGATAGTAGGCCTAATACATATAAACGTGACCAAAAACACTGACAGTTAAATTTTATGATAACAGTATTGTCACTATATTCACTTTTGTATATTTAATAATGTAAAAATAACATCAAATTGGACATCTGACAGGTTAGTGAGGAACGTTGGGAACCACTGGTCTGTCCCAAGTCTGGAGTTTTCCAGTCATGGAAATGACCGTGAGAATCCAAGTTTGTGAGTCCTGTGCAGTGCTCCTTATTAAACTTCTTTAGTTAGACCCTTTGACAGAAATGACCCGTGATTAATAAAAAAATTAAAAAACAATCTGCCAAATCCTTTTCTCTTCCGGTTTCAAGGAGAGGGGGTTTCTTTTTGGACTTTTTACAATGATGTCACCTCAGAGATAGAGGGCAGCAGAGATCAATTAATCCCCATGTGCCTCACACTCTACTCCCCACTACCTTTTTCCACCCTTAATTAAATGTAACCTTACCTTTTCCTCAAACAATTAGACTCACTCATCAACTGCACATAATTTGCACTTTTTCCACCCTTTCAATAAACCTTGAACATTAATTTACTTTTTAAATTTTTTTTTTTACAAAGTTTGTAAAGACTTCCTTTAATCGGAATACAATAGAGGGGTTATTGCCACGTAAGTTATTCAGTTACAAGGAATTTGCCTTGGTGTTTTGCGCATGCAATAAACAATATAAATAATATACAATACACATCATAAGGAAGGAATAAAAATGCAAAATAAAGGGAACAACCTCATGTCAATTGTTTATTTACATTCACTTATTTTATTCAAACTGTCAGACACATAACAATGTTATTGGCTTTATGTTGATTTCTGTCTGTAATTCTCCATTACAATAAGTTATTCCAGGAAGTTATGATGAGCAATTTGTCAATGTCACTGAAAGCCTTCTCCATTGCAGGTCACTAATACATCATTATCTCCTTGGGTGCGTCCTCTGTAGGCCTCTGCTGCTCCCGCCTATGGGTGTAGGCTGCGTGTTCGTAAACGTAGATCAACACAATGGCGATGAGAGATAGCCCCGTGTAAAGGAGGACCAGGTAGTATCCTAGATACAGCTCCGAAGACTTGTTCCTCACGTCTGCTACAATATTGCCGGTGTAGGTCTGTACCAAATCCTCTGCCACGTTGTTGACGTTCACCGCAAATATTAAGAGGACCACGACGGAAAAACTCGCTGCAGGAGAAAGAGAGAACAATTAAATGACAACTGGAACTTAAATATCTGCATCGGTGTGCAATGCAAAAATATGTGCCGATTTGTTTCTGGCAATTCCACTTCTGTCACCCCCAGATGCTTCGTGCTGTGACGGGCATCTCACTTACCGCTGAGCGAGCTGCAGACGTACACGCCTATAGGCCCCATGTAGGTCTCATAAGGGTTGCTGACACTGTTGTAGAGGGAGATAAGGATGCTGCAGGCGGAAAACAGCAGACACAGGACCAACACGCACACAACCAGACCGTGCAGCACGAGAGGGGTTCCTCCTATTCCTGCCAACTGAGGAAACACTACACACACACACACACACACACACACACACACACACACACACACACACACACACACACACACACACACACACACACACACACACACACACACACACACACACACACACACACACACACACACACACACACACACAGTATTAGAAACATCATGGTTATATGAGCATGCATTATACTGGTGAAACTGTGTGAGCAGGCCTGTGTTTTACAATCAATAATATCTGAAGATGTTCTCCAATTGTTACAATAATGTAAATTCTACAAATGACATGCTGTATTTTTGTGTAGTCAGAGTAATATGTCTCGTTTTAAAGGGTCAGCTTTAACCCCAAAATAAAAAAACAACAGAATGCTGTTGTAATTGTTTCATATAAATGTTTCATTACTGTTGTTTGAAGGCAGGAATCTTAAGAGATACTGGGGGAAATAAAACCGAAACTATCAGCATGGCTTTAGATTCTCAAGGTAAATAAGTAAATAATAAATAAGAAAATATTTACCTTCAAAATCGTCCTGACCTCCAAAAAAGGGGCAATGGATTCTGGTCATAGTCCCATCAAAAAGACTCAAAGTGACCACAGCAGATCCGTTGGAGAAGCTACTTCCACTGCTTGTGCAATCCATGGTCGTCTCAACCCACTGTATTGACATGCTGAACCCCAACACCAAAACAGAAATGGCAGTCGCCAGCGCACTGGACAGGAAAAGCAGAATCTTATTAAGGGATGGCATTATCGCTGTATTCCAGTTGCGCCAGTTTAATCTAAATCCCAGCGTCTCTTCTCTAAAGCTCAGATGAAGCCTCAGAAGCAGATTAGGACCCTCTGATCCTCTAAAGAGTCTGTGTATGAGTTACCTTCCTGGGTGGAGTAGACTGCTGGTCATAAAGTCTCTAGATTATGATTGTGACCTTTGGTTTGAAAGAAAAACCGAGAGCTGGTTGTCATGGTAGGACACCCGTTCCCTCAACAGTTGAAGCATGATAACTGTGTTGTCTCTGGTCTCAGACTGCAACGGAAAATCTGATCTGTTTCCTGAATGTACTGTGAAGGTTGTGAAATATTTTCTGAATGGCCAACGCTAACAGAGGATTCCTAATTCAAACTGAACACATACACACCTGTGGCGCACTTTGAGAGAACCACGTTCAGAGTCCTCGGTTCAAAGTCCTGTTCATGAAATGATGGGGTCATAAAACATAATGCAGATTAATTATTTACCTGACTGGGAAGGAAAAAAAAGTTACTGGAAGAGGTATGATCATCTGATCCCACGTGTGCGTCATCAACGATGCACTAAAGCCATGATGCCAGGAGAAGTGGGGATAGCAATCATTTTTATGAAAAGATATTTTCTAAAAACTGATAAAAGTGACCTCTGACCTTTAAAATCGTGTCCTTTCACACTACAAGTCACCTGGTTAGTGCCACTGATTTATGGCACAAAATGTAAGAAGAGAACACTCTTTTTCCAGCATTAGTGGAGCTATAAAGCTTAAGGACGGTTCATGGTCATCATAGAACATCTCTGTATGCGTTTGCAGAATGTTTCTACCAATCCTCTTACACCTGGGTGTAACAGGGTATATTAACATGCCTTTAATACAGATTTGGAAGTCCTTTCTTATCAAACTTATTTGGTTGAAATGACATCTTCCTCAAAGTCTGACAGAAAATGTGTTAAAAGTATATATATTAAGCATTATACATGTACACTTACACACATTATGTAATGAAGAAGCACTATTACATAATTAACTATAAGTCATTATAACGCACTCGGTAACTCATTCAAATCATACACACACACACACACACACACACACACACACACACACACACACACAATAACCTTAAGTTTTATTCCAACGGGAAAAAAAAAAAAAGATAAAAAAACAACAACAAAAAACACGTCTGAACCCACGCGGAAGCGCGCACACGTGTGTTGCAGTAAAACAAGCCGCCAGACTGTGGCTCCCTTTCCTCGCCAGACCCGGAGAGGAGGACCCCGTGTGCTCGCTGACAGCCAGTTGTGTGTTCGGTTGGAGTAAACACAAACTCCGCCTTCCCGGTGACAGGCGCGGCTACACCGGAGCGTCGCCTCGCCTTTTCCCGAACACGGCTCGCGCTCGGGACTTATTGTCGGTGCCGTCAAGGTGAGTGGCACGATTACTTTATGTCGTCAAGGCGTCTTTTTTTTTTTTTTTTTTGGCGTCTCGTTCGGCGGCACCTTTTTTTTTTTTTTTTCTTCTTCTCCTCCTCCTCCCTGTCGTCTTTCAAGTCACACGCCGTGTTACCGTGTTACCGTGTTGCCGTGTTACCGTGTTACCTGTCCGTTACGCGCAGCGGCGGCGGTGGCGCACGGTTGGTTTTTTTTTCACACGAGCCGTCCATTTCAGGTGCGCGTGCAGCTTTTGCTCCCACAAACCCGCGAGGTGTGTCGTGTGATTACATCCCGGCAGCGCTTCGGTTTGACACCCCTGCAGCCGGTGTGTCACTGCGGGTCAACGGAACACGCGTTTGGAGTTTCTGTCCCTCAACTCGGGCTCTTTTTTTTTCTCTCTCTCTCTTTCCTCTTGTGTCTGTTCTTGTGTCTTGTCTTTTGGATTCTTCGCAGTGAAGATTTAATACTCCTGTTTTCCTATCCTGGTGGGTCTGTGTGGGCTGCAGTTGAGCCAGTTTCAACATGTCGGAGGCTATTGGTACTTCAGATATCGTGGATGGATCTGCTAAGACTTGTTACTTCGAGGTGTTGGAGTTATGTCCTCGGATGTTGATTTTGGATGCAAAAATGTGGAGTTGACTGCACATGTTTTGTGGTTGGTAATCATTGGACGGGGATGGTATTAATTTCCACAGGGAAGGTCTCTCCCCTGGGGGAGGTCAGAGGTCACGGTCAGCCACAGATCAGCATCCCTGGAACAGATTGTAACAGGGTGCCGGTTAAAGAGATGAGTCTCATCAGACCACGGAAATGAAAAGTTAAATGAACCGTCATGATTGTGCTCCATTGACCACTAACGAGAGAACTTTGGGACTTTGACCGCTCATATCCCCGAAGAGACTTTGATCACGACGAAGCATAAAACAAACTATTAAGTTTGCACTACTAATCATTTTTGCATACTTGTCATGACTTTTTTTGGGGGGACTCAGAGGACCTGTATGCACTATGCACAGATTGTGTGGGTTAAAAGCTGTGATGTAACCGTATCTCGGCCCATCACATGACAGCATGGCTGGACAATAAGCTGAGTTCATCGACGCCACAGAGGCGCTGCTAAATTCCTTCTAATAAATCCTGTAGTCTATCGGACAGGCACGGGTACTGCAGACTGAGCAAGTTGGGATCAACAAAAGAGAGAGAAAAAGATGGCACATTTGAACGAGGGAAGTTTAACTTTTGCCCTATGTGACAATAAGAAATGTCTCTCAAAACAAGGGTTGCGAGGTCAGCCCCTCACCGTCCGCCCGTCTGGTACCACGCGATGAAACGCCTCAATTCTGCTGCTTTCCATTAATAAGTCAACGTGCTCAGAGACACCCGAGTTAAACATGTCGAACACACCAAGCTGTGATTCAATGGAAGCAGCCTCCAGAAGTTAGCTGACAATCGGCCGTACTTTCAGCTACTGTATTGATAGACATTACAACAGGAAATACGAAAGGACCCTTTAAAAATGTTTATGTTCAGTTTGAAAAGGTCTATTTTTGCACACGTTTAAAAGAGAGATGCATCGTAACACACCTGGCTGCTTTAAACTAGTCCTTTTAGCTTCATATTCATCTCATTTGCCTTGATTCTTCACGGTTTAGTCTCATACATAAACAGTCCGTCTGCCTGTGATATTTCAGTGCCCATACCATTTCAGTTATCCAGTGTCGGCCCAGGGAAGAATGATCATTATTGTGGCAGAAGCTAATGAGGATGCATTGAAATAAACCAATAGTCACGCCGAGACAAATGAGACTGTGTAAGGAGGCAGGAAGCAATAACATTAAACTGCTGGGTGCTGTCGACAGATCGACTCGGCTTTCATCTCGTTACAATTCATATTCGTACTCCAGCCAAATTCCGTTCTCTTTGCGGGGCCTCGGGAGCGAGAATATCAAATGCGTATCATTTGCAGTGATGTATCTCACTGGGACGATGTGGGTTGTGTGTACTGTGTCTTAAGTCTCTAAATTAAATGGTGCAAAAACCTCGACACGATTGTAATTGCAGTAGCTATTTTCAACCTGCATTTAATTGCTTTTTAACACACTGCCAAGATGTTCTCTAGTTTTATTTTCCAGTTATATATATATATATATATATATATATATACAGAGATGTAAGGCCTTTTGTAATGCTTGAGAAGTGCATGTTATTTCAACGTGGGTGCACTGTGCGAAATGAACAGATGTGAGGATTAATGAAATCCACAGCGAAGTGGAGACGAGCGAGCTGTGCACACACCTGGAGTTTCTAACAGCTTGCTGGGTATAAACCTCAAATTGCCATTCCGGAGTAAATTCCGCAGCTCGCCCACCCTCCATCTCTACGCCACCTCTCTCGAAGTCGAGGAAACACTCCCGATTCTAACTTTTGAGCTGCGAGACTACACACTGCAGACGTGCGCTCTCTGAGGCTGCAGCCACATTCACTACACTCTTCCCCCCCCCCCCCCCCCTCCCCTCAAATAGGCAGAGAATGAACTAATTGGTATAAAGTCACGACAATTAGGGATGAGCCTGATCTGACCCAGAACTCGTCAGATATTTGCCGGCATTAAACGGTTTCAGCCAGCCTCGCAGAGGGTCTCATGATTTATGCATTAAGGAGTCGTCATTGGATCGTACTTTAGATACAAACAGCATCTGTATCCAACCTGTTTTTCTGCTTCTGTTAGTAGAAGCTTGTTAAAGCGCATTAGGCTGCAGCATGTTGCAATTGTAGGCTTGTTTGTGCTTGCGGCGACTGCTCCAGAATGCAAACCCTGCAGTCATCTTTTGGATTTGGGCATCGTGCTTAAATTATTTAGTCATAATAAAACATATCCATGCAGAGTGGGGAGAGTTTAACCCGCCCTTAAACCAGGCGAAGCAAAGTAGTTTACCAGAAACGATGAAATGTGATCGTAAGCGGTGCCAGAATAGCAACAGAGAAACCGAGCGTATTGCTTCCTGTTTGGAGGATGGGACCCGGAACGCCCCGCAGCCTCACGGAGAGCTGGGACCTCACTGACGCTGTCAGAGGAGGCCCCCCCCCCCCCCCCCCCCCCCCCGCACTTTGCACAGTCTATTCAAGCAGCTACCTGCAGCCCACACACTTCTGATCCGTGGCCAGCACTGCTGTTGCTGGCTTGCCGGGGAAGGCAAAGTGAGACACCGCCGTGGATTGATACATGTACAAACTCAAGCTGGGCATATTTGTGTTTGTTTACTATCGGCTGCGTTTAAAACTCGCGGCTGGGCCGCCGCAGCACTGAAACAGCTGGACGGAGATCAAGATTTCTCCCTTTTCCGATGCGTCGGGACTCAACCCGCCATCTGCTCAAAGGAGGCATTGTAAGTGAGGCCGAGCACATGAGACCCAAAAGAGAGATCATCTTTTGAGGGGATGCTAAATTAAACCCATCTGTTATCCCTAAATAGTGCAATAACCCGTAATAAACCTGTATTGACGAGAAGTCCACTAGAGCTGCAACAATTAGGAGATTCATTGATTAGTCGATGGAAAGAACTGTATTCAGAAACCATTTGGATGATTGATGAAAGTCACTTTTCGAGCTAAAAAGCCAATCATTCGATGAATGTGCTGCTTTTTCTTGTCTTGCATTATATTTGGGAGGTTTTGGACTGGTGCTCGGACAAAAACAGACATTTGACTGCACCATTGGAATTTGAAATGGACTGTTTACTGTTAGCCAATGTGGTAGGTTTAAACCTGAGGGATGACAAGGAAAGGAAATGGGAAGTCGGCACAATTAAACACAATTCAGTGAAACAGAAATATGTCCTAATCATCTTGGGACCCCTCAGATTTATCTTAGGACCCCTCAGGGGATCTTGATCCCCATGTTGAGAACCACTAGGTCAAGCCCTTCTGGTTTGAATAAGCGAATATGGCCCAGGGAAGTACAGCATGATGTCACTCCACCACAGCTGGCCAGTAGTAATATGGGTGTATTCTCGCCTCCAGGCAACACATAGTTTCTCTATTGTGTTTCTGTCAGTTGCTACATGAGCAAATTGCAAAGCACTCCACAACACTCCCTAAAAGACGCGCTTTGGGAGATCGAGCTGCTGACCTCGACCTTGTCGTTGTTTTAGGAGTCTCCAAAGGGGAAGAAATACATTGTTGAAAACCTTTTTTATGATCTGTATGTTTTTGTTTGCATTTGCTGGCTTGTCGAAGTGGCGATAAAGGCAGCAGCCTGCCAACAGTCACTTGTTGTAATCACACAGTCCCATAATCCCATAACACCCGCTGCTGGTGGGCGGCGGCAGGGGGGGGGGGGGGGGGCTGGGGCTAACTCTTATTCACTTGAGCCCCGACTTTCGTTTTTTCTGTTTTTAGGCCAAAATATGGCAACCTAATTTGGTGACCTGCTCAGGGAAAGCAGGGTGGAGCCCGTAAGAGATTAACTCCCTGCGCTCTCCGTGGCCTGATTTCAACTGAACCATAAAGCAAACATCTCAAGCTCTGGCTCAAAACCCATTTCAGTCCACTTCATTTTATCTGAATGAACCACTCGGAAAAACAAATATTACGTTTTCCGTGGGAAACAAAGGGCTGTATTGCGTCGACAGCCAGGAAGAACAACACATTCAGCTTTTGTGGATTTTACTTGAAGGCAGTTTGTTTGATCTTAAATTTGAGATGCAGTCATCTTATATGCACATAGGAAGTCTCACCCACACATTCTTCGATTCTTCATCATCGTGTCTCTGGGGTTAAAAGATGATGCAAACGGTGCGAAACTGAGGCTTCCTGTTGTACATGATGATTTTTAATAATCCTTTTTGTTAATGTTGTTGTTAATGTTCCTCTTAAATGTCCCCCTCCAACATTATAGAACTTTAATGCAGGCGTGTGGCCGGGGTCTCACATGGTCATGGAGGATAAAGAGTTATTATCTCCCCTCATTTCTGAAGCACCATAAACTATAAAGCTCAGCTGGAGATGCATCAAGGGCCCACCTTGTCTTGTGACTTATGTTATCAGTCTCTGCATGTAACGTCATTTATTTATTTTTTTGGCGTGTGCAATATATCAAGCAAGTGGAATCTTTCTTTCCTCTTCGGGTCACACTCAAATACAGTTGGATTGTGCCATGTTTTGTCTGATGTTTTTTTGGAGTTTACAGGCTCTTAAGGAACTGGCAGCCCGATCACATACGAGATGGAAACAAAAAGGGTGTGACTCTCATAAAGAGAGTGAAAGAGGAAATAATGGTTCGTCTGTATCACCACAGAGGTTGTTGACGTGGAGGAGTGCAGTGTTCAATGAATAATGGATGCCTACTAAAGCAGCCCGCTTCCTATTCATTCTTTTAAGGCTGCTACACTGTGTGTGTGTGTGTGTGTGTGTGTGTGTGTGTGTGTGTGTGTGTGTGTGTGTGTGTGTGTGTGTGTGTGTGTGTGTGTGTGTGTGTGTGTGTGTGTGTGTGTGTGTGTGTGTGTGTGTGTGTGTGTGTGTGTGTGTGTGTGTGTGTGTGTGTGTGTGTGTGTGTGAGCTCATCATGTCAGCCCTTCAATATTTTCATTGTGTTTTCGGTAACATGACGCAGCTTGAAGGCACTGGAGCAACTCCAATAAACACACACAAGCACAATAGGCTCATTCAAAACGACAGCTTATTTTATTTGATCGTGGTGTCAAATATATTCAGAGCAACAGTTTTAACACATGGCACAGAGGGAGTAGTCAGTTCTACTCCTTTTTTAAAAAATGTTGTAATTTTTTTTATTCATTCAAAGTCTCATCTGCGCCGAGGTTCCCTTTTTTTTTTAACATCATTCCCGAGGCTCGTAATAATTAAAAGTGAGCTGATCGCATCGCAAAGATCTGCCAGTGGCTCGGACGAGCGTTAACTCAATGTTTGAGTTGTCACTTATTTGTGCCGAGCTGAAAAGGACGTGGCGTGGCGAGCGAGTTAAGAGCTGTTCAATCTCTTCGAGCACCTTTTAACTTTTGACTCTTTTCGGGAGCTCCGTAGCGTTGAGGCCTTTTTTTTTAGTGACCGTGATGAATGGGTGCAAATGAGTGTAGTTGGATGCGGCAGCGAGTCGGAGGGGGGGGAGGGGGGTGAGCCGACGCGCCCCGCATGCCGATGCCGCATGCTCAGTGGAGCGCCAGAGAAAGCGTTAATATATGGGATGATTATCGGAGCTGTCCCGGGTGATATAAATGACCAAGGTTAACGGCAGCCCGGGTCAGGCAGCATGTTGGAATGAAATGAGGGGACGGACCTTGAACATGCCTCATCTTATTGAATTCCTGTCTGTGTTTTAAGGATGTAACTGCAGCTGCTGTTATGCGATGGTATCTGCCTCTGTGTGCAGAAAGAGAGACGATACGGTTTCAGATTTAAAAAAAACATTTAAAAAAAAATGGAAACGCCACGAGACTGGAGGACATGACTGCAAGCCCTCGGTGATGCATGCCACGTCAACTTTTAGCTTGGAAAGAATGAATATGTTGATGCCCAGAAGTGTCAAACAATATTGGCTAGTAGAGTCCAGCAGATCCGAGCCGAGTCTGATATAGATACGAGAGAAATCTGATGATAATAATAGCCCCAATATGAGTTTTTATGAGCCACTTTAGCTTTGAGGATGTTGGTTTGTTGGTCCAATTCAAATGTTGACATGTTCTCAAATGTCACATCTTTACTCATGAAGACTTGTCTTTAAGTGGCTGGCGGTACACATTAATTTTGTAGAGGGTCTATTCATACGTCTGCTGTAATGACACTGTTTGATTAACAGCGTGTTAAATTTTTTATAATACTGATCAAAGATGCTCCGGTTGTCGACTCTCTCTCAATATAATCCTCAAAATCTCATTACTGAAAAGTGCTTGGCATTTGATTAACATCATTATGCTCTCCAAACAAATTATACGCGGGTCGCTCCTGCCTTGTTTATAGTGTCATCGCGTAAGATTGCTTCCATCAGAAAATAAATCACCCGTAGTTAGCGCTAATAATTTGGATTAGATAATACGCCCGGTCCTCTTGGGGAGATTGGATTGATTCATCCAAATAAGAAAACGCATGCCACGCCGTGACTTTGTCACGCTGACCTTCAGCTCTGGAGACGACATCGATCAGGTGCAGCGAGGTGGACGAAGAAAAATAAAAATAAAAGTCCACTCCACGCATATGCTTTCTGTCTTTGTTTACATGCTGACTCACAAAAACTGAGCGATGCTGTATGTTTGTAATCGTCATCCAATATGTTTTCCCACTTGGAAAGCACACTTGTTGACAATCACACTCATCCAAACACTGCCAAAGCCCTTTTTCTGTGCTCGGCCAGAGACGATGCCAGATCCACACCATTCACTTCCAATGACGGGATATGTGTTTATCGTAATAGAGTCTGCTTCGGTGCCAACAGAGATTCAACCATGAGCAGCTATTTTGTGTTTTTACACAAGTGAGGGATAATAATTGGATGACAATGTCATATTGGATGACAGTCATATATTGCATATATATATATATATATATATATACATACAGTGCATCCGGAAAGTATTCACAGCGCTTCACTTTTTCCACATTTTGTTATGTTACAGCCTTATTCCAAAATGGATTAAATTAATTATTTTCCTCAACATTCTACACACAACAACCCATAATGAAAAAGTGAAAACAGTTTTTTGGAATTTTTTGCAAATCTATTAAAAATAAAGAACGAAAACATAACATGTACATAAGTATTCACAGCCTTTGTCATGACACTCAAAATTTTGCTCAGGTGCATCCTGTTTCCACTGATCATCCTTGAGATGTTTCTACAACTTGAGACAGAATTGTATTGAGGCACAGATCTGGTGAAGGGTACAGAAACATGTCTGCAGCATTGAAAGTCCCAATGAGCACAGTGGCCTCCATCATCTGGAAATGGAAGAAGTTTGGAACCACCAGGACTCTTCCTAGAGTTGGACGCCCAGCCAGACTGAGCGATCGGGGGAGAAGGGCCTTAGTCAGGGAGGTGAACCGGATGGTCACTCTGACAGAGCTCCAGTGTTGTTCTATGAAGAGAGGAGAACCTTCCAGAAGGACAACCATCTCTGCAGCACTCCACAAATCAGGCCTGTTTGGTAGAGTGGCCAGACGGAAGCCACTCCTCAGTAAAAAGCACATGACAGCTCGCCTTGACTTTGCAAAGAGGCACCTGAAGGACTCTCAGACCATGAGAAACAACATTCTCTGGTCTGATGAAACAAAGATTGAACTCTTTGGCCTGAATGCCAAGCGTCATGTCTGGAGGAAACCAGGCACTGCTCATCACCTGGCCAATACCATCCCTACAGTGAAGCATGGTGGTGGCAGCATCATGCTGTGGGGATGTTCTTCAGCAGGAGGAACTGGGAGACTAGTCAGGATTGAGGGAAAGATGAATGCAGCAATGTACAGAGACATCCTGGATGAAAACATGCTCCAGAGCGCTCTGGACCTCAGACTGGGGCGACGGGTCATCTTCCAACAGGACAACGACCCGAAGCACACAGCCAAGATAACAAAGGAGGACAACTCTGTGAATGTCCTTGAGTGGCCCAGCCAGAGCCCTGACTTGAACTCGATTGAACATCTCTGGAGAGATCTGAAAATGGCTGTGCACCGACGCTCCCCATCCTACCTGATGGAACTTGAGAGGTTCTGCAAAGAAGAATGGGAGAAACTGCCCAGAAATAGGTGTGCCAAGCTTGTAGAATCATACCCAAGAAGACTTGAGGCTGTAACTGCTGCCAAACGTGCTTCAACAAAGTATTGAGCAAAGGCTGTGAATACTTATGTACATGTTATGTTTTCGTTCTTTATTTTGAATAAATTTGCACAAAATTTTTTTTTCAGATGGGAAATTGCTAAGCAATAAAACAATGAGGCTTATGGAGTTTTAGGAGCTGTTGGTGTAACATTTCTTTGTGTGTGTGTGAATCAAACTGAAGCTCACAAGGCCGTCGTATTAATACCCAAGTAATCTCAATGGCTGGTTTTCATCTGCAGTCTTTTTGCCTGATGTTTTTTTTTTAGGCATTTCAATTCCAAATCCTCAGACTCGGATGTAATCGAGTGGCTCTGATTTATTCTGGAGCTCTTAATAAGCTATTTCATTAATGCATCGCAAATGTTGGACAATTAGTGCTCGCTACATATGGTGATGATAATTGAGCAATGTGTGCCAACTGCCTAGTTCCTCCTGTATCCGCCCACTCCCTGTTTCGGGGGCACCTTATGAGACGAGTGATCCCAGGCCGCCGCCGCCGGACCCCCCCAAGTGTTTGCTCTGCCGCTCCTGGAGAACCAAGACATGGAGGCAAATGAGGTTAGAGAGCACGGCAATCATAAAAAAATCATGTGTCGCAGGGCTGAATCTCACACAGTGCTTCTCTTTGTAGGCCCACGCTAGTCAGTGGGTGGCTCTTCACACAAACGTCTATTTCACTGCTGCTGAACTACGAATTGTTCAAACCCTTCTTCCTCCCCGCTCTCACTCCCTCGCGCATCTGGAGCTCAAACAGAAGACTAATATACATTATGGGATATGTACTTTTAAAACTGAGTCTGCGTCCCCCTGTGGGCTTCCTCCATGTGCTGTGTCTTTGCACAAGGACTCATTTGTTATCCTACGAGCAATTACACGGACACTTTAGAAAACAACCACACTGTGTATCCGTGTTGTTTTTATTCATAAAACACTTCCTGCTGTGCTGTCTTTTGTGGTGTAAAGAACAAGTTCAACGTGTGTTTATTCTAATTCAGCCACCATTACCTGGGTATACATGCATCAGTTGAAGGGCATTGCTGCATTGAATGTGTGGCAGGGATTGTACATCTGGAGTTCGTCTGTAATTAGTTCCAGATTTCCTTGTTTACCTCTTGCAAGTGCAATCTCACTCGTCTGTAGATATTTAGGCCTTTTATCAAAATTGGTGGGCAGCAGAGAGTGCGACACATGAGAGGACCTCTGTTTGCCCCCGGAGAGGGGCTCAACACGGAGACAGGAAAGGATTTGATCTGTCCTCCCCCGGAGAGGGAAAAAGCCTCGCTCTCTGAAGACACTCCCTCATTTGCAGTCTTTTATGACCTCCTCGGATGAGCTTGTGTTAGATGTGGAGGCAGGCAGCAGGACTGAAGCACATCATGCTGGGACTCGGTCCCCAAACAGGGAGCTGTTTTGTATTGCAGTGTTTAGCTGCTGTGCTGTATTTGATTTGAGAGAAATGTTGACTCCGTTGTGCAACCTAATCCGACACGTGGACACATCTCTAAACCATCAGAGATGCCTGTCCAGCTTGGCTGAACTACAACAGGAAATGAGTAAAATGCTCTGCTTTCAGTTCATTACTGTACATTACATACAGTACCTCCAACAGCTGGACCCCAGCTGGGGACTAGTTAGCCACCTAGTTAGCCAGAGAGATGCTTTTACTCTCATGATAAAAACCCATTAGTGCAGACTAGCTGTAGATCATTTTCATTATGTTCCTGTGTGGCAGTTGGTCCTTCAGAGCGGTGCACTTTTGTCCTGAAAACAGCCAGAACTCCCGCGGCGCTGCGTGATTGTTTTCATTAGTCTGCCCGGCGGTAGCTCGATACGACCAGCCGCCGCTAAAGCTGTCATTTTCCACGAGCTCCAAAAAATATAGGAGAAGGTGAAGCGGAGGGTTGTTTTCATAGCGTCCCCACCCATGTTGTTACTATCATATCAGCGTGGAGTCTGATATAAAACATACATGCTCCAGGGGCACACGTTTCACCCTGCATTCCTGTGACTTTAATTGGTTACTGTCGAAATATGTAAGCGGGAGGAGGGGGTGTTGTTGGGGGGGCTGGGTGTGAGCTGTGGATGGCAAAGGAAAGAGGGCGAGAAAATTGGGAGTGGGGGTGGGTGTGATTTCTATTTCAAACTACAAGCACAAAAACAACTGGGAAAGATGACACACGGGGAGCTGTGGTTGCTGGTGCCAAAAATACCCCCCCCCCCCTCCACGATGAAGAGGAATTTTAAACACATCTTTAATTTGCATGCGTTCAATTAGGGTTTCCTTCAGATCCTGCTGGGGTGATGGTGGCACAGGCTGCTTCTGGGATGGGATCGCCTCTCTTAAATCCCACAGTGGTTGCCACACATGACACGGGTGTGCCAGTATTTTCATTCTGAACCGATCTGTTCGGGTGTAGTTCTGTGGGGAGTGATGTGTGTGTGTGTGTGTGTGTGTGTGTGTGTGTGTGTTTTTTTCTGTGCAAAGTTTACCCTTGAGCGGATGAATCATAACACGACATATGTGGAAATAAGGAGTTAATTGAAAGAAACTTAAGTGAGAACAATTTGAATAGTCATTTATTATGCTTCTAGCTTCTCCAATGTGAGGATTTTTGGCTGTATCACTCCTATTGTCTAATTGTACAACTCTGCTTTTGACCTTTTTGGATGAGCACCAGATCTGAAATTATGTTCTGTCAACTCTCTCCAGTGGATGATGCCCTGAGAAGAAGCACCTCTCGTATTTTCTGAAACGAATAAATAAAAGAACTAATTTCTAGCCGGCGTCTCGCAGCTGAAGTGATCTCTTGCTTGCACATATTAGCTGTCTAGCTAATGAGGCTAACGTCGGTACTTCCCATCAGTGCTAAACTCTTGACCTTAGAGGTAACACCGGGTTTGGTTACTGTATACAATCGTGTGAGCAAGTGCAGTCCAAAGATTGATAATGTTGTTTGCTCTAATGACGAGAAGTCATTCAACACAATAAGAGCGTCACCAAGATGCGTCTAAGTTAATTACAGCCAGCCGCATTAATCATTTTAATGGCTTTCTAATTTTTCCCTCGAAACCGATTCCCTCTCTAATATGTCTGTGATTCAATCACTGTGCAGACTGAGGTGTCTTACAGAGTTATTTTAGTTTCCCATGAAGAATAACAGGCTTCTTTACTCGCTCATCGCCGGCGGTTACAATGGAGCTTATTCTTTTATTAACACGTGAGATTTCAGTGATCGGTTTCTCTACTTGTGTAAAGGCTCACGGCAGACTGCGATGTCAGAGAAGAGCTGATGTGTGTATTCTCTCTCTCTCTCCCCCCCCCCCACAGTATTCAGATGTTCCTGTCTTCACTTCTGGTTTACAGTAACTCCCACTGATCCCCTCGCTCTACTTTGTGTCTTTTCCTTCGAGTTTCTTCCTTTTTGAAATATCGATAACGCGTTGTATTGTGAATAAAGGAATGCTAAGGACACCAAAGATATTAGAATATCTGTTTCTTTAACGTCACGAGATGACTGTAATAATAATGCCCCCATGAACTGTTCAGATTTCTGTTTTAAAGTCGCTAGAAAAGAACATTGGCACTGTTTGTTTCAGAATAAAGTAATACTGAAACTTTGTGAAATACTGCATTAGATTTCCTTCAAATTATCTGTGACAGCCAGAGACAATCACGCCATTTAGTATATTTCTGAACTTTGAGTTGAAGTTGCAACATAATAAATGGTGATATTATTAATGCCACTGAAACCAATACAAACTCCAGTATTCTTTATATGGTATGATTTGATGGTCTATATACAATTTACTAATAAATTATGCATCGAAAGCCCTACAGCGCTCGCATCATCTGTAATGGATAAGATGCAAGATGTTTAGATGTCTAGACAGACAGTTGGGTGCCATTTGTTTATCGCAGTGCCACTCGTAACTCTGACTTATCCCGCAAATAAGATATACTCTGTTTATGTTGAGTCTGGTCTTTTTTTTACAAGGCCATGTTCGCAGCCTTAAAACTAAATTGCCATTTTAACCTGTTTTACAACATCTAACTTGACGAATGGGCTAACTGGAGTTGGGAGTCGTAATCTGACAAATCCAGTCTGATTCTGGGAGATCTTGTACCTCTCTACATGCCGCTTGTCTAATCACACTTGACCCTGTTAGAAATGAGTCCTCCTTTGTTACTGTGAGGTACTGTGAGTTCTGTGGGAACACAAAGTGCCATTGTCTTTCATTGCTGCGGCGCTGGGATAGAAGTAATCTGTAGCTGTAGAGCAGCCTCAGGATTGCCATAATCCAGATTCAGTATTAATGACAGTCTAATCTGCACATTTTTGACCCTCTGGAGAGGCGGACATGGCATCTCTGTTGTTAGTTGCTTGTGTAATGTCACAGATTATAAAACTGAAGGGGGCTGCTCACGGCTTATGTCATGAGGGATGCAATATCCTGTTCCGATTTTGTCTGCTGTGTACGCCAAGATGCTGCACTTGTCTGATAACAGACAATGCCGCTCTGTCATGTTGCTGGATTTGTCCGACGTATCCGCGGATTCATTTTGAATTCAACCAGCTTTCCTGACTGCAAATGTTTTTTTTTGTTTGTTGTTGGTGTATTTGAGTTCCTTCTGGGGGGGGATCAGTGTGGCTGACGAAGACAATAATTGCATGCCTGTGTTCGGCGCGCCGTAGGACCACGGGGGTGTGTTTGCTCCCCCGTGCGCGACACGCAGCGAGGGCAATGACATGAATGGCAAAATGGTGAACCTCTACTGCGTGCAGTCAGAAGGGGCTGATTTGCTCTTTGTTTGACACAAAGTGATGCAGCGGTAGACGAGTGTGTGTGTGTGTGTGTGTGTGTGTGAAATCCATCACACAGCTGCTAGCTTGGCACAATGATCAGTAACGACCCCCCCTGCCTCCACCCGAACCCCTCCTTCAGCTTCTTATCTCCACTCCTCAGAGCTGTGCACGTTGTTGGCCTTTTGTTTACGGCGCTTTCCAATGATCCATACCAGTAATCCCCGTGACAGGTAGCATAGCTCTCTGACGAGCCCCCAACCTTTCATCCCTTTTGGGGATGGCCAAAGCGGATACTAGCTGGACTAGAGCTAGCAGAGGCTGTGAACGTTGATTTCCTTTTTAATTTAAGATTAAGATCTCCTCCTACACACTTAACCACGAAAACGACCAGACAGGAAATTAATAAATCTCTTTTACTCAAGAAATAACCCCCCAAAAAATGTCGTAGTCAATTTAAGGAATATTTCAACCTTCAAATGACCATTTGGACATCAATTGCTCACTTTGTGCAACCTTGAATTTTGCCAAAATCTGACTAATTAAAACGCCTCCTCAACTGCCCTCTCATGCATGGACTTTTCCTGGACTTTCAGTGTGCAAATCATCACAGTGGAGGAATGCGAGAAAGACGTTTTCCTCAAGAATTCGAGGTAGCGCCATGCTACCAGTTACCTGGGATGCACTGAGTCGCTTAGTGACAGCATCTGTGCTGTGTGATCGGCTATATTGACATTTAAAATGAGTGACACGTATGTCTGTCTTCAAACAAACAGCGTCTGAACACCAGCTCTGGGAACTTTGTAACTTTTTATAACTGTGGTAGTCAAACCTTTTTTTTTTTTTTACATTCTTTAGTTAAAAGATAAAGGGTTACAGAATATCACTTGAGCTGAGCACAGGGATATTTACTGTAACTCTAGTCTGATTTACAGACAATGGTGAGAAGGGCATTGATGTTTCGGATCAATGGAGGCTAACAACAAAGTCACTTAAGACCCCCGTTTATATCATCGTGATGAAGTGTGATGTGGTAAATAATGTGAAATGTCACTAAATGACACTGTGGTTCACTGGATGTAAAGTACACTTCTGGATATGTTTATTACAACAGAAGACAGCGTTTAATTTCCCTCACAGGAAAACCAGTCTTGACGGTTGAAGTTTTGCAGCCCTCTTGATAATCTATTTGTCTCTTAAAGCCTGATGCCGAACCAGAATGGGAGGCACACGTTTAACGATAAGTTACACCTATTGTGCATCATCCAAGACATTTAAATCAATGAAGTAAATCTCACCTGTAAATGTTTCCTGAACTCATTTATCAGTTTCATGGGCTGAATTTATCACCACAGCAAAGCCTTTTATATATGTAACATTATCTTGAATCTGCACTCTGGGGTTGTATGCGAAGGAAATCAATGGTGTCACAGCTTGAGTGAGACTTGCCATCCATCAGACTGTTGGCTGACTGGAGCGGTGACTGGAGATGATGTGCTGATTGGCCAATTCTTGGTACCTGTAATAGATGGAGCAAGCCTTTTTTTCCTGCAGCTCACCAAATTGTGATTTCCCTCCGGTTCTGCTAGGAAATAGATAAAAGAAACACACCGGGGTATTTGCATCTGTAGTCTGAGCCCCTGGATCGTTTCATATTGTTTGAAGTGTAGCACTCAGTAACACTATGCTCTGAAGAGCCGGACTCAATTCTCTCAGGCCTGTTAGTGAAATGCACCGCATGTCTGCGGCAGGAGATGCAATTCCATTGTAACTTTTTTTTTTCTTTCTTTTTTAAAAATATATATTGAAATTGTGGTCAATCTGCCCTCATCCCTGCAAAGTGATCTGTTTGCCCTCCAAGCTGCAGCCAGTGGCCTTCAGCGTGTTTCACGTTACATGTCAGTGGAGCATTTACAGAGTATTTACGTGACTACTTCCTGGAAGGAGGGTCTGGTGGTGGTGGTGGTGGTGGTGGGGGGTGGGTGGGTTGCATGTTCCACTCTGTTTGATGACTAGATTACTGTATTTACTCGAGCCCGTGGCCCTGCCTGTAGATCAGCTAAAGTGATGCCTTTGAAGAGAAAGATACAGAGAGGTTTGAGAACCTTTTTTCAGCCGGTTTTGGTTACTGCTCCTGCAGAACAGTGGATGTTACCCTGTAAATTATCCATATCCTGTTGATTTAAGTTTACAGGGCGTTCTTCCTATGAGCTCCTACTTCCTGTGGCAGGCATACTTTCTTATGGACAGTGTGGGGTAGTCCAGCTAGTGGTGAGGTCGCAGTTCACTTGACTTTTGTGATACGTCAGCTTTAAGTAAATTCTAGTTATTACAACAGACTGTTACTGTCTTTTGCCGACTTTGAACTTAACTTGCCCCTTTTTTTTAATCCCCGACTATAATAACTTTAAGGTGTGATAATATGTCAATGTTATTTCAGGCTTGTTTCTGCTGCCCCCAAGTGGCCAAAGATAGCAACATACATATATTCTATACATATACAAGTGTAAATGTTTTAACACTGGCAATCAGATGAGAATGTTTTATCAGCAATGTAAGTACTCATTCGCAAACTAATCAGTAGTCTATTAAACACTCATATTCAGGTATGTCCTGACGCAAGTTTATGGGGAGATGAATAAAACATTCACACACATTCGGGTTTCTTTCTCATTCACAACCATGTTTGGGGTTATTTTGACTATAAATGTTATAAGAATATGTTTTTTAGCTCAAAGGATGCCACTTTGGTCCTCAGTGAAATATCACAACAATCAAGTGTTACCGTTTCCTTTGTCCTACTGCTAGTTTCTGATCGGCCGCAGCTGTAAATTGAGATTAATGCTAATATTCTAATACAGTGCCTACCATAGACCAAGTTGTATATATTTTGCCCCACGAAGGAACAGTTTCTCCACATTGCATCCATCTAACGTTTTGCTTCGGTGTAATGGCTACCAATCTTTTGGCACCAAGCCATTGGTCAGCTGTGGTCTGGTATTTTTCCATATTTATTACAGAATGAGTCACTTTAGCCAAGTAATAGTTGTCTCATGACGTGTAAGACACACCCACGATAAATGTTCTAGGTCATAGCTCACAAATGTCCAGTTTTAGTGTTCTGTTTCCTTCTCTAATCTGGCTTAATATGCCACTCAGCTGAGCCGGCGTTGAGCAAACGGTGACATCTGTGTTGGTCTAGCCAGAGTTGTCACACTGGACATGGAAGAAGACACATGCAACGCTGTAGTCTTTCTTTTTTTTGCTCTCTATCTCTGCCCTCTCTCTTTCTAATTCTCACAGTCCAGCTAATTTGGTCCCCACCATGTTTGGCTGTAAACCACAGTTCACACACAGGATATGATCTAAACTGTGTCTCTTCCTGCTTGTGGGGAGCGAGGCTTCTGAGTCACTTTCATACAATCACAAAGCTGTGAAGCAGAGAGAAAGAGTTCCTCTGACCAGTAGCCAACGATGTTAGATTTATGGACAGGAGGCCCATTGGGGTTGAGGCTGCCTAGAGAAAGAGAGTATCTTCCATTGCCAAGCTTAAAACAATTCTCATCCATTTCTTTCTTTTTTTAAATTATTTATATGTATGTGTTAATCATCCAGTAGACAGCCTGACCTTTCTGCCGTGGGGATCTCAAGCGGATAAGTAAACCAATTCCTGAAAAAGAGCATTGTTTTATATTACTTCACAGCTAGATTTGTGTTTTGATTTATCATTCCGGTTCCGAACTTTGGCAGATCTCTGTGAAAAAAATGGAGGCGTTTATGGTTCTCTCACCAATGTGCGAAACATCTCCGTTCCCAGACAAGGTTGTGCAGACAGACAAGACATGTAGCCTTGGGCTGTTGCCAGATATACAACACACACACACACACACACACACACACACACACACACACACACACACACACACACACACACACACACACACACACACACACACACACACAAAGACACGTATGGACTGACTTTAATGGGCATTTAAGAAATATGTACACCCACACAAAGGGAGGAAAAAAACGGCTTGTAGATTTCTCAAGATTTGTGTGCGTGTATATTAGAGAAGGGGTTGTAGCTGCCTATGTGTGGAGGAGGGTTTGTCTCCCCCCACCCCGCCCCCTCCTCTGTCGTGTAAAGGCTCCATTTCTCTATAATGAATATTCACACGGTCGGGTTCATGGAGTTTAAGTGTTGCAGGGAATCTTGGGTTGGAGACTTGTTTAATCCTAACCCCATTCTGTCTGAGCTGCTGCCAGGTGCCTGGGAGAATAGGCTTTGGGAGAGGATGTGAATGGAAGAAGGGAAGACAGACGCCACCACTGGGGGGGATGCATATCAGATTGTCGGCTGGAAAGCTGAATAATTTCTGTTTTTACATGCCGCAATTAAAATGAAGCTGTAAGTCATGCCTAGGTCTAGTGATTTAGAACGTGAACTTTTTTTTTATTGTCGCACCAAAATAGTGGCGTATGAGAATGGAATATAATGAAGACCTGGTGGACTCTCACACGCGTTATTTTTATTTCCCCCCCAATGGTGTTCTGCTCAGTAACGCCATGAGGCTTTCTGCCTCAAAGGTTGTATTTTTTTTACCCAAACCATAATCTTTTCCTAAACAAGTGGGTTTGTTGCGTAAATCTGAGGAGATCTTTGGCAGGAAATGTCTCCCATGTACGCTCAATTACTAAAGTCAGTGTAGAAAGAAAGCATGGTGGAAATCAACACGCTAGCTAGTTAAATAGTCAGCGGCTAACAACTTCATCCTAATGTTAGCATGCCAATATTTTACCTGATGTTTAGCAGGTATAATGTTTACCATGTTCACCATCGTAGTTTAGCATGTTAGCGTGCCAATATGTTATACCTGATATTTAGCAGGTATAATGTTTACCATGTTCACCATCGTAGTTTAGCATGTTAGCATGCTAATATGTTATACCTGATGTTTAGCAGGTATAATGTTTACCATGTTCACCATCGTAGTTTAGCACGTTAGCATGCCGATATGTTATACCTGA
This sequence comes from Cyclopterus lumpus, assembly GCF_009769545.1. Classification (NCBI taxonomy): domain Eukaryota; kingdom Metazoa; phylum Chordata; class Actinopteri; order Perciformes; family Cyclopteridae; genus Cyclopterus; species Cyclopterus lumpus. The sequence goes on from NC_046984.1 coordinate 13,611,309, forward strand.
TGTTTAGCAGGTATAATGTTTACCGTGTTCATCATCGTAGTTTAGCATGTTAGCATGCCAATATGTTATACCTGATGTTTAGCAGGTATAATGTTTTCCGTGTTCACCATCGTAGTTTAGCACGTTAGCGTTCCAATATGTTATACCTGATGTTTAGCAGGTATAAAGTTTACCGTGTTCACCATCGTAGTTTAGCATGTTAGCATGCCAATATGTTATACCTGATGTTTACCGTGTTCACCATCGTAGTTTAGCAAGTTAGCATGCCAATATGTTATACCTGATGTTTACCGTGTTCACCATCGTAGTTTAGCAAGTTAGCATGCCAATATGTTATACCTGATGTTTACCGTGTTCACCATCGTAGTTTAGCAAGTTAGCATGCCAATATGTTATACCTGATGTTTAGCAGGTATAATGTTTACCGTGTTCACCATCGTAGTTTAGCACGTTAGCGTTCCAATATGTTATACCTGATGTTTAGCAGGTATACAGTTTACCGTGTTCACCATCGTAGTTTAGCACGTTAGCATGCCAATATGTTATACCTGATGTTTAGCAGGTATAATGTTTACCATGTTCACCATCGTAGTTTAGCATGTTAGCATGCACACCTAATGGAAGTTCAAACTATCTTCCAGTTATTCTATTTGCAGTGGTGTCTTATATTCTTCATGGTTTTTGGACATGTCAGACATTTTCAGAGGGTCATTCCGTCACTTTATTGCTTATTGATCTGAGAGAGCCGCAGTTTATTATTAAATCGGGGTTTTCATTTAGCTATACCTACCAAATGAATCCCTCTATTGATGGAGGCTGTCCCATACACAACATGTCAATACATGATCCAGTCCTGCCTGGGACCTTGAGGACATTTCCAAATATTTTATTATAACAGCGATTGCCAAGTTTAGAAGAGCTGCTATATGATATTATCACATTCACATCCTGCTTGCTTTGGCGCAGAGCCACTCGCTGGTGCTCAGCAAACCAGACGAGGGAGTCTCGGCGAACCAAATCCCGGTCCTTGTTGCAGTCGGACCATTAAGCCCACGATGTGTGGACAGCTCATCGAGGACACTGCTCTATTCACATCTGATCACGGAGGCACGTAGTCCACTCGCAGCATTTCTCTCCTGCAGTACCATTTTGTTATAATTTCCTGCTGCTGCAGTTTTCATCTTGGGGCTGATTTTGTCCCTTCCAGGTTTTCCCGTAAACACCATAAATCAAACTTCTGTCACTTTGACATCTCTCTAGTACTGACTCAGTGCTAGACGGCTGCTGAATTCTAATTAAAGCCCCATTATTAAAAATGTAACACCCCCTTATTAATGTATAGCTTAGCTTATTTTTTTTCCATTACGCAGCTTTTTCGAAAATTTTCGCACTCATATTTTACATTGCAATAATTTCTATATTTTATATATATATATATATATATATATATATATATATATATATATATATATATATATATATATATGTATTCTTGCTACACTTTAAACAGAGTATTTTGATGCAGCTTCTGAACGCAGATTGCATTGTACATTTTCCCCCTCAGATTGATTAATTTTATTAATTGTTAAGAGGCCTGAGAAAGTACAATTATGCAGTAATTCATACTTAAAAAAAGAAAATATTGTGTTGGATGAATATATGTTGTCTGGTCTCCTATCCTGTTAATTGTCTCATGACCTTTCGAGATTTATCTTGGGCTCAATGGTGGCCTTTGGGTGATTTTGGAAGTGACACACAACGACGGGTCAGAGGACTTCTGTAAACACAGTCTTGTGCTAGACTGATGCTGGAGCCCGATAGCGACTCAGATGGCTCCTCAGTGAGGGAAGTAACATCGCTCTCCCTCTCTTTCTCTGGCTGTGTGTTTGGCAGCAGTTGCCCTCGAAGCTTATCTCTATAAATGGATTTGTGTTGGTGCACTCGGAGATCTCAGTGTGATGTTGTAATCTGATTGACCACAACCCCTGAGGTGGACAAGTCAAAGAGCCAAGTGTGTGTTTCTGTGTGTATGCATATAGGTGTGTGAGCTGTCCATCTGCCTTTTTGAGCTGTTTTTTTTGTCACCTCGGCTCTACGTACTTTCAACTGAGTCGGGGAAATAACAGCTCCATGAAAGTTTTAAGTAAAAGTGTGTTTTTGAATCTGCAGCTGTAAATCTTACACATGCAGAAGTCCACATGTTGGACAATCCATTAAATCCTCAGATGAAGCGCGCGCTCACACACACACACACACACACACACACACACACACACACACACACACACAGACCTAGCATAAGCGAGCCGATGCAGTGCCAGAAATTAGTTGTCATATCTGTCTGTTATGTTGCTGTGAAAACTCGTCGGGTTTTGTTTACTTGAATGTGAAGCAAATGTTCACCTCGTGTTCTTAATGCTAACATGAATGCAAGAGTGTTTTTGCACTCCATGTTAACCACGAGCAGCGAGTGCTCCGACTACAGATATTAGTAGCTGTTATGGACTTCATCTTAAGGAAGGCTCTCTTGCCTTTTGTAGGTGCATGGCGTCATACGACTCTAAGATAAGCATTAATGAGTTACGCAATACTGAACACGTTTGGCTGCCATTTGTCATTTCACAAGCCAAATGTAGCATGCATCTTCTTGTTTGAGTAACACTCATATAGTGTTGATCACTTGCATTGTGGTAATCGGTGTATGACTGTGAGGAAGTGATGCACTGATTGCTGTAGACGATCACCACACAACCTAGTGAAGCTCGGTATAAAACATGTCATACCTGTTAAATCTTTCTGACTGTCGGCTATCTTTTCCCATCAAAGGGTCCCACAAATGGTGACCCTTAGATGGACTACAGCTTCTTCCACACGGTTTATAAAGTCTCACCTAACTGTGAGACTTTATAGCTACACATCGTGGTCTGCTTTCGGCAGCTTTTATGTCTTGCTGTGTTTTTCCTAGAGCGTGGTGCTGTGCATCCGATTGCATTACAGGAAGGTTCTTCTATTATTCAGCAGTTTGCTTGATCTGATTCCACACTGTCAGACCTTGTATTATTTATTTATGACTTTTGAGATGATATGTTGATTTGAAATACTCCCCCACACTGCTTTCCAGAAATTGGGAGGTGTAAATTGAATTACAGATATGATCCGTTATTTTCTTCTTCTCTATTCGGACTTCCGAGCACAGACGCTTTCGCTCGTGCCATTATTTGGCTGTCATGGAGCATGACAACTCATTTTCCAAGATCTCATAGAGCAAATGTTGACTGCCTGTTTTCATCGAGCTGCAGAAGGAAAAGGGGTGTATCAGGGGAGGGCTGTATGAGATGTGTCCATTCATTTGTCGTTACAGCTAACGGGGGAGAGAGAGAACACCCCCCACCCCCCACACACACCTCCCTTTTGCTCGGCTAGACAAGAAGGTCGCCATAGCAACCACTCAGCATGCTCCCTGCCGCTGGCAGGTGAACACCTTGTACCTCCAAAATGTCAAAGTTGCAAGAGCAGAGAAAAAGACAACTTGTGAGCATTTAGTTTTTTGTGGTGATGGGAAATGTTTTAAAAAATATTTTCAATAATATAATTGAACCAACCTTGCATTTGAAGGTAAAACTGTACGAGGTTTCCACATGAAAATGCTGCCTCTGGTTTCTTTGGCAGCGCAGCATTCCTAGGTAGATAAATTGTGCTCCGAGTCCCCTTTTTGTTCCACCCTCCATACCCTCCTTATAGGCCTCCTGTCGGTAATAGCAGGGATTATGTATTCGATGGCACTAACGTGCAATCTCTACTACAGCTTATGCACAGTATGTATTTGTATTACAAAAAAAAAAAAAGCGATGGATTGAAATAGTACAAAATACAAAACCCCCAAAATCCAGTGACATATAATGTTCAAAATAAATATGTTTGAAATTAGACAGAAAGAGGCTTTATGTAAAACTCTGCTCCAAATCTGGGCTGCATATTCACATTTTTGCCGTCAGTATATTTAGAAATCTGGGAATCCTTTTTGTTTTCGAACCTAGTTGCCCTGGATAAAAAACGTGAAGTGCACTAGGAGATGGTGTCTGCTAGGTTTGGAAGACTAATTTGCATTGTAGGCGCTCTGTAAAATGTTAGCCCCCCCAAAAAAGAAACTCATTTGACTCCCCAGACTAATTCAACAGTAATTTCTTCACGGTGGTTTTATTTTGTGACCGTCTCCATATCCACCCTTAGGCACCTCCTTAGACATTGTCCCATCTTCACTATTCCTTTGCTGATGAGGGTGCAATGTTCTGGCATCAGGAGGTTTAAAAGGGAGGATATATTTGCGGTTTCACGATGCTCTAGGGTATCTTTACTACTTCACCTCCTCCTTTGAGGAAGTTGTTCTTTAATCTTAACTGCTGTCTGGTGTTCTTGCTACATACCGGTTCTGCTCAAGACAGGAACTTACCCCCCTCCTCCAGCTTTTTTTCAGTCACGCTGTGTTGTTAATTATCTAACATGCTCTCTCTCCTTCTCGCTCTCTGTTCAAATAAAGGCGGTGATCAGCATCCCAGCATCCTAGGCTGGCTGCTGCTCGGTGAGCCCCTGGAGGTGAAGGGCTGAGACCCACAACTCACCACCGCCTGGAGCCGGGGACTGTCTGGACTCACTGGGCTGGAGAGCACAGCTCACTCCCTTACCTCCAGCTTCAGTCCAACTTCTCACTGGGGACGACGATGTGACTTACTGGACTCTGTCAGAAGCATGTGACCTGTGCCACGCGAATTATGGATCTGACAATCAGAATACATTGAATCAACACTCATCCAGGTAATTGAGCTTCACTGTGGCCTTCATACATAACACTGCGCCAATGTATTTAGCTGCTGATATGAGCTCCTTCGCACTTGAGGTTCGTCTCTAGGGTGTGTTTAGCAGATTTCATTTTAATTTTTTTTATTTTCTTTTTATAGTGTGAAACATTTTTGTGGCCATTCTGTCACTTCCTCAATCTGGGGATTTAAGGGCTTGTTGCCTGTGTCGGCTGGTAATGATGACCAAGAAACGGGAAGTTGGACAGTAGTTTGAAATGGTAGTGAGACCAGAGGACTGCGCAGTAGTGGGTAAAACCACCATTAGTTTGACCCATGCATGCTGCAGCCAGTGGGAACATAACATGATATGCTTTGTATTCATACTGTGTTAAATACACGACCTGTTGTTACAACACATTCTCAGTGGCTAATAAGAGATTGTGTAACTGCGTAAGCCTCTCAACACCAATGCTTTTGACTTTTCTTGTATTTAACAATCCCCTTCATTGTTATGCAAATCAAATATGTTGGTCCCCGCCAGGCTGTTTAATGACCATGAAAATATAAAGAAAAAAGGAACATGCAGTCGATAGGAGAAAGGAAAACAAACAAAGCCCGGAGATTAAGACGGAAGGAACGCGAAAGGAGAGGAGACTGTGTTTGTGTTAGAATGTGCGCCTAAGTCATTGTCTGTCTGCATGTGTACGTATCTTATCCAGGTTTTTTTGTCAGGAGTGTGTGGCAGTCTTGTTCCCGTTTCCGCTCCGGAGCAAAGCGGTGCAGGAAGGCTGGCTGGTTGGCTGGCTGCACAGGAAAGGAAACGGTCTCTATCAAACAGCAGATGGAGGACAGCATGTGCTTACACTGCATAAACACACACACACACACACACACACACACACACACACACACATACATACATGCAAACTATACACACAGGCATGAGCTATGTGCAAGTCGTTTTTATCAAGAGTGTGACCCAGATCACACATCGCAATTGTTAGCTGAGGTGAATCTTATAGAGGGTGAGGTTCCTCATTGAGGAACACAGAGGACGCTCTGACATTTCAAATGCACTTTTGAAATGTTTTCATAATAGTAAAGGATTTTCTTTCTTCTTGGAAGGTTGTTTTGCCCTCAACTTTTCTCAAAGCTTCCCCCCCCCCCTGGCCTCGGCCCCCCATTGTATTTACTCTTTACACAGTGCTGCAGTCCCCTGTAGCTCTTCAACCTTCAATTTTGATTCACCTCGGAAAAAGTAAAAAAGGGCTCACAGCTTCCCTTACGGGTTTTGTTCACCCAACTGGAAAAAAAAGCTGATAATGTAAGGTATAAAAAAGTATTTCAGATACTGCGTTAACTTTTCCATGAAACTCAATCTGTCAGCTCCTTGGGACATCAAATGTGATACATTTCAGTTTAGTTCTACAGTGTAGCTTTTCTTTTCTGCTCTCATAGGTATCAGCAGAGCTGAGCTTTTGACCCTCGTGGCCTGCAGGTCAAAAATATTTGTCTGAAGATTTAGTCTCATCTCCTCCTCCTCCTCATTCTTCCCTCTAACCTCCGAGCGGTGCGCCTGCCATGCCTCAGTCAGCAGTTCGTGGTGGGTCCAGCCTTTCCCTGCAGGCCTGCCCGTCTCGCAGAGCTTTTGTCAGCAGCGCGTGAGGACTGGATGTTGCACTTCCTTTTTCTCAAGAGGGCAGCGAGTTCTCCGAGAGGCCTTCGACATAGTCATTTGCTCCCCATATGGTGTGTGTGTGTCCTTTCTCATTAGTGTAACAGGGCTGCTTAGGAGGAAGGACAATGCTGCTCACTATGGTGCCCAAGGCCCCACTGAATGACTCATATTCCTATAGAATAGGCCAAACAAAAGGGTCAAACAATTTTAATCAACAAAGTACTGCTCATAATGTGCCCTGTCGGGTCCGGGATCCTGCGGAGGAGGATTGTGAAAAATGTGTTAGGTTTGGGGTTTATGCACTTAATTACTGTGCTACCATTTCTAGTTCCTCCTATAGGAGGCAGGCTGCTGTGCACTATGAACACTATTATTTTCCCACTTGTTGGTCAGACCTGGCGTGTTCCTATTCTGGGAGATGAAGTGTGATACTGCGGTTTTGCTCTGGAAAACCAGAGCTGTTTGACAGTAAAAACTTGCTTCCCGTGCAGACAGCCTGGGGACGTGTGAGAGACCAGTCCTTACATCCCTTTTGAAAGAGCCACAGGAGGGTTTTTATAGTCTGCGTCTGCAACTGAGCAGACAGGTCTGCTCTGCCTCTGCAGTGAGCGTGGGCCGTTCACTTATCCCCGCCGGTCCCACGTCTCCTCGCCTCCTCTTTTCCTCACCTCAGAATCAAGTGGCCTTTTGTCCTCCCGCATCAGTCATCACTTGTTTCTCCGCCGCCGACGCCCTCCCCGTCCTCCTCTCGAGGAACGAAAGGATATTTTTGGGGGGCTGGATCTTGTGGTTATCTCCATCTCTCTGGGTTTAAAAATGGGGGTTCTATGCAAGATCCCCCCCCCCCACCTCCCCCCTCTCGGTCTCCCTGGGGTGGAGCCAGATCTGTTTAGCTCCAGTCTCTGCGTCAGCACTGATGTTACATAAATCTCACGGCAGTAGAAAAGCTGTGTGGATTGTCATCCATACAGGCACACTGCAATTAATTCACATTCATTTGAGTGAAGTAGGTTTCTTTATCCCGCAGGATTTCTCAATTGCCTTGAATAAAATGCCGTACACAATGAGCCATACATTCTCAGGGGAGGCAGTGTGGTTGGTCGTAATGCGCTCTAAAACCACGGTCCCAGACGCCATCGGAGTCGGCGGTTATGATTCAACGTAGAACGACGTTCTAATCCGTTTAATCCTTTTTATTGACCATTAAAACTTTCCAAAAAGGACCTCCTGATGGATTTATGGTGAATTAAAAGAGGTGATTTACCCGTTATGTGATCACCTGTCAGATTTATTCTGATGTGTAAACTTAATATCAGGAAGGATGTGGTTGCTGAATGGCTTATTGTTCTGCATGGAAGGAACCACACAGTCTATTCAAACTCCTATCTATAAAATGAAATGACAGTATCTGTGCCTCATTTACATGTTTACAATGACTATAATAATGGCTGTTGGTGATGCTCTCTCTCACTGACCAGGACAAAGAGAGTGAGCATCGTACATGAAGTTTTAACAGTATTCTGGTCTCGCGGTATAACGTCACGGTATGAAGATTGGCGGTTATCGTGCCGTGTACATTTATGTATCTATGATATTCAAAAGGTCCATACAGGAGCAGTCTGCCTGCATTGTCGCCTTTCTACAGTTTACGTTGGTTGTCGATAATCACAGTTTATTATTTTCAATGCTCACAGTTTGCATTTAGTAGTACATTTAACATGCTATAGCTCGTGTGTGTGCGTGCTTGAGAAGAAGTTGCGAACGCGGGAGGATATTCTTTGTCTCCAAATTTCACACATAAAGAATGGGATGATGGAGAATCCTTTATTTTTATTGACTGCTTCTAAAAGGACGTTTCATGTTGAGTCTAATTGCTCGACCGCTGATATGCAATTTGCTCCAACAGCCGCATGGATTTCCAGGGGACTACTCACGATGTTCGTTAGTGGGAATTTATAGCCTCAAAGACCAGTATGGGATGATTTCTGTTCAATTACAGTTGTTTTGGCTTCCTTTGAAGCTGTAGGAGTCTTGCATCCTTGCCTTAATCAACTTTATCCTCGCTTTACCAGGATTTAAAGCAAGGCTTTACCTTCTTCTTCTTCTTCCTCTCCTCATGTCTCTCTCACTAATACCGGCTTATAGCACCGTGCCGGTAATCACAGGTGATAATGAGAAGTGTCACAACGGTGGTTTCGTCATTTCCAGCCCAGCTGCCGCGCATTACTCCGGCTATCGGCGGCTCTGGTTCCAGGCCATAATTGCTCTGCTTCCGAATAATTGACAGATGGGAGGAGGTAAATCCCAGAGGTGTCAAGGTGGCAGAAAGATGGATGCCTCTGTGTTCAATGCTGTCAGGTCTGGAGGTGTAAGGGACCTGGAAGACATGATGAGCCCCCTCAAACGGGGGGCTTGTCCCCAAACACAAATGATGGACCACTAGTGGAATGGTTTCTGGCACGGTGGTCCTCAAACAGGCCCTGCTGGCACATGTGTTTCCCAGGGTTCCCCAACTGATTGTGTTTGTGGATTTGGTGGTATGCGTGTGTCCCCATGTGTGTGCATTTCATGCCAAGAGGCTCGGCAGTTTAGCTGTGTATGCCAACTGTTGGCCGATTTGGGAAAGAAATGTACGCTTGTGCAGACGTGTAAATATTCATATCGGAAGCTCCAGTGACTGTGCGATTGTGAGAGACTCTTTTTTTCTCTCTCTCACACACACACACATGCGCACGTGTGGAGTAAATATTTACTACCAATTATGCTCTTGGTTTCCACGCCTCACCAGAATGTGACAGTAGCTCATAAATGCTTTCACTGCTAAAGGCCTTGACTTGTACACTAAATGAGAGCTGCTCTCATATGTTGCAGCTGGAATGTTTTTAAGAGGATTATCAATAATCGCTTCTCATCTAGCAGCGTGTTATTTTTAACTAATATGCAGCAGCTAAAAGCAGTTCTTTACAGTGAGGACTTCTCTAATGGCAGTGCTTTCAGCGTCGGACACAGTGGCCACGCCGCCATATCCATACCAACAGGATGTTATGGCCTGAACCTGGCACCAACCACAGCTTTTTATATTATATTTATTTCCCGAGCAGTGGCGAAAACCCCTTTTTCTCTCAGTTCTTTTATTCAGTTGTTCTCCCGCGTGCAAAAAAATAGTTGCCGGTATTTATACACACATATGCATTTACTCCCACGTTCAGCTAGGATCTCTGTGGCGAGATGCCCCGTTTTTTCCCATAGAGGTGGAGGGCTGACACTGCAGAGCGGAGCCAGCGGGTCTCCAAGGTCATTACCACAGCGACGGCGTCTGGGCGCCCTGGGAACGAGGCAGGAATTGATTAATGACAACGCTAGGAGGAGCGAAGGAGGGGAGGAGTCCAGTGCTGCAGAGTTGTTACTGTATAATGCTGCTTTGACTGGTGCGGGTGTGAGACACTGCAGAGTGTGACACAGCACTACTTCTGATAATAATAATATTCTTGTATATGCGAAAAAAGTTATTTTATTATTGAACTTCTTGCAAAAATATTCAATTTACATCATCCATTACAATAGTTTGTTTAACCTCTTTCATCTCCATTAAAGGCACCGACAGGTTCAAATAAACTTTCAAATGGCTTAATCTTTCAACCTATTTTCCACCTTTTTGTGACTAATGGGGAGCGCAGTTCTTTTTAATTGGACCAGTATTGAGCGAGAGCGATGCAGACTGGAGCCACTAAACGGGCTAAAATGCCACTCAGGGAAACTCCTCACTATCAATTTACATCCACTTAAGTGCTTGTTTTTCCCAGATTGTTATCACAAGTCTCTGACTACATTATGGAAAAGGACCCTACAAAGAAATGCGTTTTTCTTTTCCTGTCGCCTGATCCGGTCTGTTTGTTTTCTGTGTCATGTGACTTGTTACCGGAAGATGGAGGTTTGAGCGAGAGCTGGAGAGAGAGAGGTTGTTGACACTTAGTTGTGTCGGAGTACAGACTTTGTTTGGTCACGAGAACAAACGGACTGGATCAAGCGAAAACTTTTTATTTGAGAAAATAAGAGGTTGAAAAATACCAACGTTAATTAACAATTTACTAAACACCCATACGTGCTTTATCGTCTCTTAAAGTGTACTCTTTACAATCTTAGAACGACTAATGAATAGCTTGTCACACTCTGAATTTAGATGATTGATGTAATCTACAGGTATCGGTGGATGAGTTTAGAAAGAGCAACCCTGATCACCTCGTCCAACTAGGCTACACAGGCGTTGGAAGCAGTCGCACATCTGAGAGAGCAGATGGACACCACAGCTCCATTTCCTCAGCTCAGACTGTGAATGTAGTGCACGGGGCTTTAAATAGCTAACCCGGCCGAGGTCGACACACTGCAGCTCCCCAAAGGCCGACAGCGGCGAGACAAGAGAGAGCCGCGCGCTGATATGAGGACGACCAACTGAAATAGAAAGCAACAACTTGTAAACTTCCTGCAGACTTCTGGTCAAAACGGAAAGCTTTTTTTTTTTTTTTTTTAATTTCCAATAGAACAGTGGTTTTGTATTTCATTTCAGTTAAGTTAGGGGACTCATGGGAGACGCATTAAAAAAACAAAAAATAAACAGAAATGGATGCAGTAGAGGCTGAGGTATCCTGACTTTTAACCCGTAAAACGGGTCACGATGCAAAAAGCATTGTAATCTTCTTCTCCCATAATGCAACTTGATACATTTTTAAATGATTTTTGGTCATTTATTGAAAGCTTTGTACATTTGTTATTGTGCAGATACGTTAATAAGCCTGTAGTACTGTGCAACACATTGTGAAAACACACATGCTGTATACAACACACACACTTACCCTCTCCCTAACTCATCTCCCACATTGTTTACACCTTTCTGCCATGGTAACCAAACATGACGGATCAAATTTGACACCTGTTTCTAGAGAAACAAACATAATATAGCAGCCGACTACAACATGACTCACTATCACACTGATCCGCTCTTCTAGCTTTGTTCTATATATACAGCCCATAATAAGGCTTCTCTGTTTTGCTTACCGGTGACTTTTTGGTAGCCCAATTATCTCTTATGTCACTAGAGATAATCAGTGTTGTACTTTTTGCATCTTGTATTATTTAAGGCTGATTTCACTATTTATATTAAGAATTTTGAAAATCTGATAGCTGGTTTGCCCTGGTCCCGGTCTTAATGCCTTATATTTACGTAGAGATATGCAAGTGGTATCTATCTTCTTCTAAATCTGTGAGGAACTAAAAAACAAGGCAGAAGGTTACTGGTTTCTTTTCCTCTAATAAGCCATCTTGCCGGTTTCGGTTATATATAAAAAAATAAATAAAAATAAAACCCTGTTGCCTAAAGGATAAATAGTCCTCGGAGGACACAATGTACCTACTGCCCGCTCTCCCTGTCATATCGCCCCTTCACCCACAACCCATTTTCCAAATTCCCCAGCTGATCTATTGGAAGGGACAAGAGCGACTGTGCCCAGAGAAACCACATCCAGTGGATCCGGCAGGGCTCCGTCTCAGGGACGACACAATGCAACGGAACACCATGTTCCCAGTCAGAGGTCTTATCTTCTCATTGTTACAAGCTTGTCCTTTTTTTTTTGCGATTTCTGGTGCTAATTAGTGAGTCAAAATTCGAGATATGCAAAGGTGTCATTATGTCACTTTTTCACAACCCAGACTGAAAGAATGAGAGAGCAGAGAAGCACACCACAAGGAAAACACAGGACCACAGGGAGGTATAGCTCATCCGCACAAACAAAACACTGTCGTGCAGACACATTTATCAGCTTTCTGGATCGGGACTAAAAATAACACACGAGTCAGTTTGTTCGAGTCTGAATTCCCACTCTGCCTTCTTCATGTTTGGAGCGAAGGATAAAGAAGCAAAGAGAGGCCTCCTTGTATTCTCTGTTGCATTGTGATATTCTGATATATGTGCATGTTTTTGTGTGTGTGTGTGTGTTTGTGTTTGTGTGTGTGTGTGTGTGTCCACATTTCTGTTTGTATGCTGTCAGGATTGCAGGTATTCAACGGTGGCAGGTTGTAATCAGAGGAGACAGAGCTGTGAGTCACACAGTGCATACCAGGTGCTGGAGGTCTCTGTGAACACATGACAGCCACTGAGGTGTTGTCATATACAGTATGTAAGCAGGGCTAGGTGATACGTTTCTGGTATGGCGAGAAAATAAAATGCATATTGAATAGTGACATTTAAGTCTGTGGCTCTTCCTGTGTTGTGTGGAAAGCTGTTGTCGGGCTCTTAAAGCATCTGTGTTTGGTGAAACAGTGATGTTATTTTATGCTAATACATTTTAATGAAACAAAACGATTGGTTTGATGGAAACAAGTTCTGCAAATATGCAGACGGAGAACCGACGTCGTTCTGATCGGTTTCTGTACAATATTGGAACCCAAAAGTATAAAGTGCTGACTTTTTCTCAAAGGAATGCACAGGACATGATTTACTGATCTGTTGTAGCAGAAAAAATACATAATTCAAATGCTTTAACCATCTGTGACTAAATGTCTGTTATATATATCTTTTATTTATTAAAAACACTACATTTGGAGGATACCCATTTTTTATTTAGATTGCCAAAGCATCATGTTTTATCTTTTACTTGGAATCATATCAAGAAGGGATCGCCTCATGGCCAATACGGAGAGGATGAGTGAGTACACTCTGATAACTTTCAATGTATATATGGCTTGTAGGCATTTTAATAAGATTTACTTGAAAATATTCAGATGTGTTGCTAACTCTGCAGTGGTTTATGTGGTCTAATGTAATTGGTGTGGGAGTTCCTGTCAATTCAGTTGAGGCCGCCCAGGTCGATACTGACCCACTGTGAGACAGAGGCAACTCTATGCTGGATAACTCTGGACTCGCATACTACATAAATAAGTGGCTGTCTAGCTGGCCAGGACAATACCCTTTTCAAAAGAAAAATAAGGACGCCTTCGAGCTTCCTCAGAGCTGACATCTCCCATGACCTATTTTTCATTATGGCTGATTGCTGGTGGGTCGCTGCGCAGTGCTAAATGGAGAAAAGACAATACACAGATGACGGCACACACAATGTGATGATCGCTCTTTGCACCGAGTCCGACCCGAGCTAAATGATGACTAATGGTCTAATCTGAGACTTGTGGTCTTGACTGGTTTATGCCGAGTGAGGAGATAAGATATCCAGAGGAATGGGGAAGCAGTGTTATTTATAGTTATGCTAGGGACGTTTCCCCTCCAAAGACGGAGGAAAGGAAGTTGCCGTTCTCCTCAGAGAGATGCTGACGAGGTCGGGCTGGAGACCACTGCAGTGGCAAGCTGGGAAAAGCTGCATTTCAGCGGGTCGACAGCCTTTAATCCCCCAGGGACGGCGGGTGACATCTCCAGAGGTGATGGAGGGGAAAGAGGAAGCCAGGAGCCAGGGGACGCTTAGAAGAAGTTGCAGCACTTTACCACAAGACACAGCCTTAGGACTAGCTGTGAGCAGTCTGCTGGCTGTCCCCATTGAGCCATCGTACACACAAATAAACAAACAGACCCCGCATACATAAAATTCATCGCAGCTTGTGTAGCGGAAAGTCCCCAAACGGCACCATGAGTGGATTTCCACATCACAAAACCTCAAGCCTCATCCACAGAGTACTGCCCGAAGGATCCACACGCTGTGTACACACTAACACGGCTCAATAACCTCCCCCTCATCCAGGCTTGTGACATCTGCAGAGAGAGCCTTAAAGAAGTGAAGAGAGCGGGAGAAGCACGCCGCTCCTCTCCTCTCTCATTTAGAATTCTCTCATCAGTCTTCCCCATGCAACGGAGGGACATGTCAGGGTTTATTAATCGCTCCGGGAAATATTATTGACCTGGACCTTCTGCTCGCTCTCTCCCTGCTGCAGTCGGTGTCTCTGCTCTGCTGCCTCCACATTCCTTCAGTGTCCTGTCTGGACACTGCGGCACAGCGTGGAGGCTTCAACACACAGTGTCTTCATTGACTATGCTCTTGGCCTGGGCTTTCACTTCACCGCAGCTGCAAAGCAACACGCACACACATACACACACACACACACACACACACCCACACCTGCAGCCTTGGGGAGACAAAGCACACTCTGCTTCATTATGGGCTGATAGCAGGTCTGTGCTGGTGCGCATTGCTTGGGTTCCAACTTTTGTTCAAATGAAAAACTGCAAACATCTCAAGACTTATTGGTTTTCAAACCTTACTAGCCGATTTCAAAAGAAATGAGGTGCGTGAATCGGTGTGATGTGAAAGCCATTCCGAATGCTCAAACACTAGAATCGATCAGAGATGCTCCTTTATCCTTCCTCCTCTGCATTCTGCTCCCGGGAGAAGGAATGACCAGAGTCATTCAGCTGAGACTCCTGGATGTCACTGTGTGTAGGAGTTCTGGACAGAGCATGTGGTGCTGTGGGTGTTGGTGTGTGTGTTGGTGTGTGTGTGTGTGTGCATGTGCATGAGTGTTTGTGTTGGGGGGAGGAGGTGGCAAAGAGTAGAGCATGAGGGGTGTAGGTGTTAAGCCTCCTAGATTTTAACCAGGCCTCTTGTTGGCGTGTGCGCGTGCGTTCGTGCGCGCGCGTGTGTGTGTAGATCCTGGAAATCACACATTTCGTCATGGCATTGCCACGGAAACAGCTGAAGGAAAACAGTTGTTATCAGCTCATCAATTCATCAGAGTGGCGTTCACTCAAGTTCTCTTTGCTCAATCTGATAAAGCATGAGCATGCACGTGAATACAGTAGCAAAGCATTCAATTAGGTAAGCATGGAATAGTTACAAGAATGGTATTTGTGGATACATGTTTTTTCTTTTGATAGAAAATTGAATTAGAAATATATAAACGGCTGTTTCCTTGGCCTGGGTGTTATCTTTTGACATTTTTCTTTTTTCTCAATGGGTTGGTGAGGGTGTTATTGTGCCAGCCTTGTTTCTCAAAAATGTGATTATTGTGCCTCCATGTGGGCATGTTAGGCATTACACTGTACAATGTATGACGGGGTTAATGAATGACCAGGATGGGAGTGTGTTGTTCCATTGTGTCTCCATGAACTTTGCACCGATGAGCACATTCCTGAAAGCATCAGTCATAAATAAATAAATATGCCTCAGATATGTCAAAAGCTTTTTATGTTCCCTGAATGGGGGATATTATCCAGCGGCCATGTTCATATTTTGCAAACATGTCTGGCACTAAATTGAATATTCTCCTTTTTTTCTCTGCAGCCACAATGGTCCCACTTCTGTTTTTGGTGGCAACCACAACAACATCCAATTCCACCGGCAATGGCAACCATACACAAGGTAGGCGTAATAACGAGGGCAATGCACCTCGACATGTGAGGCTAAACAACATTGAACAATTTGAGATGGCAATAAAATCCCATTGCCAGCTGCTGCACTCATCACTTTCCCCAAAGATATGATTATTATGTGTCTTCCTGCTTGATAATAGCTTTTTCTACAGCCTTGTTATTACCGGATGACAATGAACTTCAGCGGCTCTGGACTGTAATTTACGGCTCATTGTGCGTCTTCATAAACAAAACTAATAGTTGGCTGTGTGGCTGTGACTCTTGGCTGAGTCTACACACGTTGAGCCTCTCATTTTCGGTCAGACAGACGGTACGAAATGAACTGAGACTTCTCTCTGTAGACAAAATACTGCACAGGCCAGTTATTAAATCAGGCCTGAAAGCAGAGGAGAGCACCGAATGTGCCAAGTATTGATTTTTAAAAGTTTTTTTTATCAGTTAATGCAATGTACACATTGGCTCAAACAAATGAATGCATCCACGCGTTTTGCACATGCAAACATATGCACATACATATGTATCGTCGGCTTTGCTCCCTCTTCCTGCTTCTTTGTTGCCGGTGCTCACTGACCCCCGGTCCTGCTTCTCCTCCTTCCTCAGAAGACGTGACATCCCACAGTCAGCACATCCTCCCCATCGTGCTGGTCCTGTCCCTGCTGGTGCTCATCATCGCGCTGCTAGTCTGGTACTTCCTCAGGTAAAAAAAATCTCCTACCCTCGCCAGGACTCACCCACCTCACCTCATCCCCTCACAGGGCCTCGCTGACTGGCCGTGATCCCAGGGTGACAAACACTTCCTCCTTTAGTCATTGAGGCGGAGCCCAGTCAGGAAGTGCTGCTAGCTGACTCCCTCACGCTTAGAGAGAAGAGAGCAGGCAGTCGGGCTGTGACAGTGGACCTAGTTGGGCAACAAAAGAGAATAAATTCGGTACCACTAGAGCAACGTTTTTTTCCAAGACATCAGCTAATGAGAAAGAATAGCTTTTCGAGTTTAAGATGGTAGGTTCAGTCGTCTTTTGTTCACGGCTACCCACGTCCTTTGGGAGGTCTTCAAGTTTCATTTTGTAGCTCTGCGTTAAAAAGAGTTGAAAAAAAGAGCATGGCATCATTGAATCTTGTGTTGTTCTCATTTTATTGTATTTGTTTCTGGCAGGTTAAAAAACCAGAGAAAAGCAGTCGTCACAACAGTTGACAAGAAGATACCAAATGGCATCTTGGAGGAACAAGGTAATGTTGTAAATTGGATGTCGTGAGAAGGAGGGTTGAAAGGCATCGGCTTTTACGTATGTGCAGGTTATCTCAACCCTGCATTGTGGCCGTGTTACTTCCTGTGGTTAATATGAGGAACATAAATGTGATACGATGACCACGTTGAAGCTTTTTGACACCGCATGTACTATTATGACTCATTTTTAATTCTGAGCTTTGAGCTGCATCGTTTAATTTGCAGAGCTGAGCAAGTGTGAAGTGTATTAACAGCTATTGGGCTCTCCAGGAAGTACCACGTACTGAGGAGAAGATACGTCTTCTCTTATCATGACATTACAATGGAAAGTACAGAGCAAGTTGTATTCTTGCAGATGGGAATGCAACGAGGATATATGGCTGGAAAACACACAGCACACCCACGGTAGTAACAAACAGAGCAAATATGAAGGCATTAGCTGAGCTGCTAATTACAGTGATCACAAACATGACACATTGCAGAAGGGTCTTATTCCGGTGCATAGTAACTGCAATCAAATGCTATATTTTATAACATTTATTGTTTTGCCTTTTATGACAATGTGTGTGTGTGTGTGCGTGTGTGCGCTGACTTGATATGTGTTGTGTTTTAGAGTTTGGATACAGTACTGAGTCGCTATACACCACTGTGCCACCAGGTCAGGTATACAGTACAGGGTGGCGGTATCAGATGTTACTAACACCTCCTCTCGGTACTTTTTCCAACCTACATTTTCCAAAATGTTGAGCACTAACAGAAATGCTTTAGAGAGGTTTCCGTTCAGAAACCTGCCCACATGGTGCTGGAAGTGGCTTCTCCCCCGGTGTCCTTTGGTTCTCTAACGCCTGCTGATGTTCGGTGATCATCAAAAATACTTACATCCCTTGTTTTTAATTTGTTGAGGTGTGGGCCAACATAAGATTCGAAGACCATTTAGTCTTTTGGTGGGCTGTTTGTGAAGATCCTTGCGGAGTAAATTCAATAAGCTTATTGTCTAATTCAGTGATTCCCAACCAGGGGTACTTTGATAGTAGACATTTTTGATGTGATTTAAAGTATATGTGGAGTCACGGAGGATATATGAGCGTGTTTGAGTGAAAACTAGTGAGCAAGTGAACCGAGAGGTTAGCTGAAACAGAAATGGATAAATGGTTGACATTTTCAGCTAAAAGTTAGATGGTTGCAACATCGTTCTGCCACCACAAGTGGTTATAAAAATTAATATATTTGAACAAACAGCAAGAGCACATTTAGTTGTATGAAAACATTATTGTAGCAACTAATATTAGATAGGTGTGTCATCTCATAGGGCTACATCTGGTTGGGAATCACCAGGTCTTTTTAAAACCCAATCCTCTGAGCCGATCATTAATTAAATCATTAAATAATGTCCTTATTCTCTTGGACACGGCGTATAATTCACCTCTGTAGTTCTAACCTCTTATCAGTCCAGCGGGGATAATAAAACCACTGACTGTTCTCCCCACAGAGCAACAGACGGTGGTCCTTCTGCCCAGATCGCCTTCGGCCTCCAAGACCTACTTCCCCATCCCAGTGGATCACCTGGAGGAGGAGCAGAGGCTCCGCTCAGCCGACGATGGGAAGCTCTTCAGGGAGGAGTACAACGTAAGCATCCCCTCTTCTCCGCCTGGAGGTCGGACGAGCAGGTGGTCGCACAGTCGTCTGTATTCTGAACAAAGTGCTGGACGTACTGTTCTCATCAAGTCATTTTTAATAGGTTTATAATAATAATAATAATATTAATAAGCTTATTCTTAAAGAAGTGTGGGTTAAAACTGTTTGACTCACTTGAGACGCTAAGCAATGGCAACATCTCTGTTGTACTTTTTTTAAAGCTCTATTTAACCCTGACATAATTTTTTAATTTTATTTTTTAAGTGCTGTAAACATCCATCCATCCATTTTCAATACCGCTTATCCTCATTAGGGTCGCGGGGGCGCTGGAGCCTATCCCAGCTGACAATAAAATCAAATAAATATAAACCCTTTAAATAAAATTAAATACCCAAACTATCATTAATAATATGTAACTTTGCGTCTCCGAAAATGTCAAAAGCATTTTATTGCTTTTTTGGTGTCTTCATAAGCCTCATAAGCTGTCTGTTCATGAGAAGGCGGAAGATTCAGACTTATGTGTGTATTTCTATATTTCTAGAAAACTACTTGTCCATGACACATACTGTACACATACAAACACACACCCATGAAAAATACCCTCTTGGGTATTTGTGGATATGACAAAATATACATGACTCATGGTTCACGTATCATTTGATTCCGCTTGCCAGCACAGACAGAGGAAGTTGAAGCTACTCTTAACGATGGTAGTGAAGGAAGTGCCGACACGGAGGCTGAACAAAGCCCTGCACTCAGCGGATCACAATGCACGGATCACGGCCAGTTAAAAGTCCGTATGGGAGGTTGTGGAGAGCATAACTGTGATCTTGCTTTGCAGTCCTTGCCAGGGGGTAATGCCCAAGGGACGTATGAGGAGGCCAACAAGGACGACAACAAGGAGAAGAACAGATACCCCAACATCCTTCCTTGTGAGTTTACTTTCTGTTCTGTAGCAACTCGATTTTATTTAGCTTCACACCCAGAGCTCAGTTTCCTTTGGTTCTATGTGAGCTTCAGTCTCAAATTCGGTGGATCCTCATCAGTCCCGAGAGCTTCCTCACCCTTCATTGAAGTTGGAGTTCCTTGCCCTCATCCCTGTCTTATTAATACTCATCTGCGTAGTTATTTTTTCCTCACCCATGCATTCTGATCTTTAAAAAGGATTGGATGAAAAGATTTAATACCGCTTTTATGTCTGTTCTGATCTCTACAAAAGCTGTAAAAAATAAATAAATTGGCAACTTAGTGCTGCATGAAACGGGATACCGGTGATAATTTCCTTTTTTTTTACGAAATTAATTTTCAAATGCCGCCGTACTTGTGAATGGCCATGATGACTGATCCGGCCGACTGCATTGCGTACCATTCAATCACGGTTACAACTTTGGAACACAACGATTGGTAAACCACAAATAACTCCCTTTTGAGAGGGGTAAACAACGCGGCACACATCGATTTGTAAAACTAACCCTCCCGTAAAATGGCTAATTATGTGCGGGACAATTTGTTTGCCAGGAGCAGTTGCCAGGCAACCGGTGGAGCAGTGTTCCCAATCATTTCCGGTCTTTATGGTGGATGTAGCTTCATATTTACCGTTCAGACATGAGAGCGGTATTCATTTTCTCGTCTAAGTCCTTGGCAAGAAAGCAAATACACGTATTTCCCAAAAGATTAAATTATTCCTTTTAATGCTCTCTATGCTACATGATCCGTAATCGTGTGTAATCAGAGTAATGTTACATACTGTGGTTTTTTGCTGTAACCCTCTAAACTTTCCGATGGTATTTTCACCAACAGATGATCATTCAAGAGTGGTGTTGACTCAGCTGGATGGGAATCCCTCTTCAGACTATGTGAATGCTTCTTACATTGATGTGAGTTGTGCGTTTTCATCATTCTTCTTAACACGATGCATTTATTTGTAAAATAGCATTTGTGTAGCAAAATAACAATTAATGCCTCATTTTGTTTTGATTGAATTTGATAAATCAGCTTGATGGTTGGTAACAATTTCATCTTGAATGAGCTGTTAAAGTTTTCTTACGAGTATTTAAGGACTCCTGCTCCATGTTGTCACTAAATTTGGTTTAAAAGATTTTTTTTTCAATTTATTTTAAACTAAAAGTACGGCTTCAATGTCTCTGTCATCCAGCCACGTTGCAGTTTACATCCACATCTCAAAAATGTCAATTATTATCGAGTATTAATTAATAATGCATATATCATCATAATTACTTACTTTGACCACCAAAATTGATTCAGGTCGTTATTAAGTCCAAGTGGATGTTTGTGAAGAATTTGAACAAATTTGCTCAATGCATTTCTGAGATATCATAGAATGGGACAGACGTGAAGTCACAGTGGCCTTGACCTTTGACCTACAAAATCAAATCAGTTCATCCTCATTCCAAAGGTTTGTGCCACATTTGAAGAGATTCCCTGCAGGCGTTCCTGAGATATCGACATAATAACTCCACGGTCGATGCGGCGTGAAGTCCTAAAAAGTCTTGACCTTGGAAACAGCAGTTAAAGAGACAATCCCACCACAAAGTCCATTAGTGGCTGCAATAGAACTTTTATATTGACTTTTTTAATTAGCTTGATATTCATCTTCAACAGGGTTACACGGAAAAGAACAAATTCATAGCAGCACAGGGTAAGATATAATGCACTTGGAAATGAAATCCATAATTAAGTAATCTATATTATTGTGATGAATCATGCGTTATTATGATCATTTTGTCTCACAGGTCCAAAAGAAGACACCGTAGCAGATTTCTGGAGGACGATTTGGGAGCAGAAAGTAGCGACTGTTGTCATGCTGACAAATCTGAAAGAAAGGAAAGAAGTGAGTGATTTGAAGAGGCTTTACTACGAGCTCCAGGGTTTCTTCCCCAGTCGGCTCTGATTTTCCCTGTGAAGGGGGGCAAGGGAAAAAGTAATTTTCTCGTTAATGGAGCATCACAAAAAATATTTTTTTTGAGGAGAAATGAGCTTTCAAATAGATTGCATTAGTTATGGCCAAAGGTGATACCATGAAACTTAATTAAAACTATTCATTTCACACCTTTTTAAAGCTCCCCTCTGACATATGTTGTCTCTGCCATAATTGCTCCGTCTTTTATTGTGAACCACATGAATCAGAACTCCCTCTCTAAACAAGGAGCGAGAGAGATCAATAAGAAGAGAATTGGCGAAGACTTAAATCGAAAGTCGATGGCCACATAATGTGTAATGAAGTCCTCCACGGCAGTATCACAATCACCCAGAGAGGACTTCTATTGACTTCCCTTTTACTAATCTGGACTGACTGGCTGTGAAATTGAAGCATAATTACCATTAGTAATGCTCACCTTTTTGTGAAGTCATGCATTTGACTCGAGACAGTTTGTTGCTTGAAAGAAAAAAAGCCTTGAATGCGTTCCAGAGGAACAACTGGTTCGTACCGGAGGACTTTATTACTGACTGGCTGTCATCTCTCCCCAGGACAAGTGCTACCAGTACTGGCCAGATCAGGGCTGCTGGAGCTATGGGAACGTGAGGGTGGCGGTGGAAGACTTCACTGTCCTCGTGGACTACACCATACGCAAGTTCTGCATACAACATGTGCGTTGAAAGCTGTGGCTGGTGTTTGTGAACCATGTTGTGGACATGTTAATTAATGTTGTGATATGTGTAGCTCGGTTCCTTTTTCATTCCGCTAAGTCCACGACACGATTTCTAAGATTTCTAAAGAAGCTGAATAAATCTCTGTTTCCACAGATTGCCTTCTGCAGGTGTTTTTAATGCCGGTAACTGTGTTTTCTGCCTGCGTCTGTGTCACTATGTAGCAAGCCAGCGATGCTGTTAAGACTCCAAGGTTGGTCACCCAGCTCCACTTCACCAGCTGGCCTGACTTTGGAGTTCCTTTCTCCCCCATCGGTATGCTCAAGTTCCTCAAAAAGGTCAAGGTGGTCAATCCACCCTTCGCCGGGCCTATCGTGGTCCACTGCAGGTAAACAGAGATCCAAGCTCACTGTTTATTATGTTGTTGTTGTTGACTTGGGGTGCTTTTGCCTGAACATCATTTTTAAATGGTTTAATTGTCCAATTTGTTTCTCTGGAAAACAAACCGTGAGCTCTGTCTGGACACATTGTGGGTGACTAAAGCGATGCACTTGGTTTCACTGCTGTTGTCGTGGTTTGTCTTTGTCTCTGCAGCGCTGGGGTCGGGAGGACGGGAACCTTCATCGTCATCGACGCCATGATCGACATGATGCATGCGGAGCAGAAAGTTGATGTGTTCGGGTGCGTCGCTAAGATACGAGAGCAGCGCTCGCAGCTGGTTCAGACGGATGTGAGTTGGAGACGAGTTCCCTGCTGTTTATCACGTCACACTGACAGTTAATATATGAGAATGATCCTTCAATCGTCTGTGAAATGTTAAATTGTGCCTATGCATAGTGTGTGTGTGTGTGTGTGTTCATCAGTTTGTGTGCATTGCCCCCTCAGATGCAGTACTCATTCATCTACCAGGCCCTGCTTGAATACTTCCTCTACGGAGACACGGAGCTGGACGTGTCCTCTCTGGAAGGACATCTGCACAAACTGCACAACACCTTTGCAAACGGCGACCGAGTCGGCCTCGAGGAAGAGTTTAAGGTACACAAAAAAGATCACATCTAAGAAATTATGAAGTACGTTACACGCCAAACTGAGAAATTGCTATTATTATGTTATTAAAATGACCTCTCTTCATTTAACCGACAATGATAGAAAAATACGCTAAACAATACACAATAGATTAGTTCATCCAGAGCCATATTTGCTCCATGTGCAGACAAAAAATATGCTGTTTAACATTTACCGTTACTTACATACAGATACTTCTAAAGCATTAGTTTGAAGCCCATTGTTGTTGAAAGGTGTTATACATATAAACTGTATATATTATTATTATTATGGCAGTGCAAGAACAGAGATATGCCAGAACCTACTGATTCAAATCTCAAACTCAAGCCTTGATTTAAATAAATCTTACCTTACAACGATCCAGCAACTTTCATCTACTAATTGTGATTCATAATTAACAGTGTAACTTTTTTTATTTCCCTAAGATTATTAGATTTGGGCATAAAAGGATAGTGGATGTTTGCATGCTTGTAACATTTTGTTTTGCTTTTATTTCTGCTCAGAAACTGACCAACATGCGAATCATGAAGGAGAACATGAGAATGGGGAACCTTCCTGCCAACATGAAGAAGAACAGAGTTCTGCAAATTATTCCATGTAAGAAAGAAGGAAACCCAGAGGAGTAAACGGATCGGATGTCTGTCTCATGTACACTGGTGGAAGATTAAATTAAACTAAATCATTGAGGGTTTTTTTGAGGAAGAAACCTTTCAGGAGAGCAACAGAGGAGGATCCCTCTCCCCGGATGGACAGAAGTGCAACAGATGTCATGCGTACAGAATGAACCACATTCAAAGCATATGACATAAATTATTCCTATAAAAAGAGAATACGCAGAACAAAGATGGAAAAATGACTAATTTATGAATACCAATAGTAACAGCAGCCGTGGATTTTGACATCCGGATTATTGTGTCAGTGTCCCTATGTTTAGAATCTGAACATGTTTTTCCAGTCTTCCAAATCTTTTCTCAGGGAGTCACTCGGACCACTTTGTGTACTTGATACTCTGTGAACCTGTTTTTTAAGCTGCTTTCTGTTTCCTGTTCTATTCCCATTGCAGATGACTTCAACCGAGTTATTCTCTCCATGAGAAGAGGTCAGGAGTTCACCGATTACGTCAACGCATCTTTTATAGATGTAAGCACATTTTTATTACCTAATGCATATTATGTTAGTTATATTAAACTACCTGCAGCATCATGGGTCTTGCTATTGACACATTATTGGGCTTGAAAAGCTGAGGACGTGTGTGTGTGTGTGTGTTTGGCGTGACTCAGGGCTACAGGCAGAAGGACTACTTCATTGCTACCCAGGGCCCTCTGACACACACCGTGGAGGATTTCTGGAGGATGGTGTGGGAATGGAAATGTCACTCCATTGTCATGCTCACTGAGCTCCAGGAGAGGGAGCAGGTAAGCTGTGATTAATGGCTACATTAACCACCGCAGCGGTGCAACGTTAAACCATCTGTGCTCCAACTTCCCGTTACTTTTAGGACCGGTTTATGTTTGTTGCAGTATTTCATTTCCTGAACCGAAAGTGCCCGAAGAATATTTACATTCCACGTGTTTTCGCTGCAGTTTGTATTTAACGTGTATATATCGCCAGCAGTGTGCACGCACTTATCTGTTATTGTCTGTTATTGCAGGACAAATGTTGTCAATACTTGCCCGCAGAGGACTCGGTCACCTACGGAGATTACACAGTGGAGTTGAAGGGAGACACTCTGTGTGACACGTTCAGTCTACGAGACTTGGTACTCACCTTTGTCCCGGTAAGCAAATCCACGTTGCACTATCGCACGCCAGTTAATGCGTCAGACAGTGACACATTATGATAAAAAGGCATTCATTGGCCCTCTTGATGCAATTCCTTTGAACATTTGAGGTACGTTGTTAACTTTGAGCCAGTAAGATTGGTCCTACTTAAAATCTTAATAGTGTCACTAAAACTATTACCATTTTTTTTGCGAGTTTATATTACATTATGAAATGGTTATTAGCATTTTTCCTGCTGTAGTTAGTATATACAGTTAGTTAGTTTAGTCCAATGTTTCCCAACTGAGGGTTCCCTCCAAAGGATTATACTTATTTGGGTAATGAGATGATTAAGAAGAAAAAAACAAAGTTTCATGTTTTAAAGTGTTCTGTATACTTTGCATTGTTGTGATTTGATCATTTTTAAGCCTCTCTTTTGTGGAACTGCTTACAATCGCAAGATCCCACAAACCATTAACAGTGAAGAAATTAAACAATTGTTACAATCATGTGTGAATATTTGACAATTAAAACTTTGTACAGGCTCCAACATTATTGTCTTATTACAAGTGAGTACTTGAAACTCTTGTGGTCCAGAGGAAATGTGGTGGGCAGGATGTGTTTAGAATTATCTAGTGAGAGGCTCCCATCTGATTTATTATTATAATATATATATATATATATATATATATTTATATATATTCAGTCGTACATTCCTGCCTCACGGAGCAGCATTCCACCACTAATCTGCTGCACACTTAATCTACTCCGACATTGCATCTGCCATTGTGCTTTTGTACACTGCTAATGATATTAATGAACTTGAAAGATATTAATATTACGATCTCTCGTCTACCTGTTAATTTCCTCTCAAAGGAGAAACAGACGAGGGTGATCAGGCACTTCCACTTCCACGGCTGGCCGGAGATCGGCATCCCGGCCGAGGGGAAAGGCATGATCGACATCATCGCCTCGGTGCAGAGACAGCAGCAGCAGTCTGGGAACCATCCCATAGTCGTACACTGCAGGTGGCTTCAAAACACACACACACACACAAACACATTTGAGAATTTTTTTTTTTTAATTGCTGTGGACATGTTTTTTTGCATGCGATGCCTTTTTAAAATATGCACACTTTTTTTCATTTCCGAGCCGCCGTTGGAGCTTGAATCGGTTTCAAAGAGCTTGAATTGGTTTCAAAGAGCTGTTTGTGTTTGTGTGCTGCAGTGCCGGTGCAGGGCGAACAGGTACGTTCATCGCCCTGAGCAATATCTTGGAGCGAGTCAAAGCAGAAGGCCTGCTGGACGTGTTCCAAACTGTGAAGAGTTTACGCATGCAGAGGCCTCATATGGTCCAAACTGTGGTACGTAGCGACACAACTGGATCCCGAATAAGTCAAATAAATGTCTCATATTCATCACTTCCTGTTTCTTGCTTCATCTCGATGGAAACCGATTCTACAGACTACCGCCTAACCTATTTCCTCTCTATTTATTCCATAGGAACAATATGACTTCTGCTACAGGGTGGTACAAGACTTTGTGGACATTTTCTCCGACTATGCCAATTTTAAATGATGAGATTTGCCTTAAACATGGTTTTTAATGTTGTTTTCTAAAGCTGGTTTGTCAGTTTGTGTTTCTTTAACTTGGTCAAATGATCTATTTTGCTATGCACTTGTCCCTCCATTAAGTCCATCCTCGCTGTAATATACTGTATGTCAGTGGATGAAAATTGTAAATGAAAAAAAGTAAAATAATGTATATTTCACATCATGTATCATAATTATTTTGTCATGAAGTGTTGTTTCAAACTTGGTCTCCTTTGTTTCAGTTTTGTTGTATAATACTGTATTTTAAATGTTTATCTAAGTGTTATTTTGAATTGACCACGTAATATTTTTAAAAGTTGTAGTTATTGTAAATGTATTTATGTATTGACGACATTCCAATCTTGAGTTTGGGGAATACGACGGGAATGTTAAAACTTTTTTTCTTCTTTTTTTTTTTTTATGTAAACATACAGTCATCATTTCATTTATTGATGACTTCTATCTGAGATTAGAGGCGATATTTAAACAACATACCCAAAACAAATGTGATACTCTTTCCAATGGAAATATTGTCAGAAAAGAATGAATCGCTTAAGCCATAATGCCAAGAACGTAAAGTTATGCAACAGAGGCTAAGATGACGACACGGGTTGATTTCCAATATGGATTCAGGCAAAAGTTTCATAGTTAGACGTATCACAGTCATAAAATACCATAAAACTGGTTTTGTACCTCAAACTAAGTGGTATGCAACTACATGTAACATGGATGTAACAGTCTGCCTTTCGTCTGTAGACAGCAAAAAGTATTTTTGCTAAAATGACTGCACATTAAAAAGCACATAACTAAGCCTTTTGCCAAGAACCTGCAATGTTCAAGAATATGTTTGCTTTATTTGTATTATAGATAATTTCACAAATCAGTGCCATATGTACTTTTTTAAGACTTGGGGAAAAGTAGAACAACCCTCAGATGAAGGCCAGTGGTCCTCGGATAAGGTCAGTGTGGTCTCTTAATGCAGTATAGACGGGAAAGTACTTAGCCGAGTCCTGCAATAGCAAAAACAATACACGCGTGTGGTGCTTCAGTGCCTGCTTATTAATGCCAGAGCAACAACAACAACAAAAAAACACCCCAAACTATCAACGTTGAGGGACTTTATATCTTTTTTTCCAAATACATGGGTTTGTTTTTTCACATATGTCAAAATGAAGAAGTAGAACGTTTCCTAGAAAAATGATAATATTGATGTATTTTCTTCTCTACGGCAGAAACCCACATCTATCTTGGTACTCCAAAATGAAACCAAACATTGTTGAATGATTTGATCCAGCTCTGCTTTAATCCTCAATGAAATCTGTAATGTTGCTGACGTTGCGTGTAAATACTACATGACAGAGTGCTGACATTGTGAAGGTGACTGAGCAGCAGGGGACGGTCCAGTGATTGGTCATTTGTTTGTGCTATCTGTCTGTGGGAGGTGCAGTAGGAGAAGGGACTCAACTAAACAACCCTTTCCTGTGGTTTCTGTTCTGTCTATTGCCTTCCTTTTTCAGAAAATGGAGAATACTTAGTTTAACCTACAGCTCTTTGCCTTTTTTGTTCTGTGGGTGGTCGAACCACTTTTGGATACTCAATGTCTTTCAAATGCAATTGCAGTATTAAATTCATCTGAAAAAGTGTCAAGTGAAAGTTTTCTTTGGATGTTTTAGCTGTGGTCTGAAGAAAAGAAATGTGTAAACCGCTTATTAAAAAGAAAATCATGGTATGTCCAAAAAAAAGAAATGGTGTTTCGGGACATATTATGTCACGAAAAAGACATAGTAACATATGTATAGTCATAATTCATAGGATTAAATGTCTGAAAGAAAAGTCACAAATTCATAGCATTCTATTTAGAAAAAAAGTTTGTTTATGATTCAAAAGTAATATTGTAGTCTGAAAAAATGCATTACAAAGTCATGAAGTAATATGTGGAAAAAGTCACAGTAAAGTTTGTCAAATTTGTATTCTTTTAAATCATAGTATAGTATTTTGAAAAACATCAATAGTATAGTATGTCAAAAGCCAGAAAGAAATCATCCTATAGTATGTATACAAATACTAATAATATAGTATGCGTGTAATAAAAATTCGAAGTATACTATTTTATGCCATTAAAAATGCTATAAAAAAGGAAGTCAGGTGCCCACTTTTTCTTGCTGTAATCACTCCTCCTGTTTAACCATTAAAAAGATCCTTTCCTAATTCACATGTGATGGGGGACAACATCCAAAGACCTCCTTCCATGCCAAAAGTAATTAAAATATAAATAGCTGTCGGACTATAGCATACTTGGATTAAGTGCAATTAGTTAGTATTGTTAGTTTAAAAGTCCCGTTTGCCTGAACAGGCCTGAACAGGTTGACGCTGCAGAGCAAGGATAGTAACAAAAGGAGAACATTGTGTATTCAAAGCATGTAACTTTTAAATATACACACTTGATTTCAGTTGGCTGAAACCTCTCGTTAGCTTCAGATGAGAATGAGGACTGCATGTGTCTCAGATAGGTAACAATTGGTTACCTGGCTATGGTTTCAGGACGGACGTGAAACATTTTGAACCAATCCTTTAAGGTCAACTGCAATATTCTTTGTTGTTGTTAAATCTCTCTTGGCATGCGTATGCATCAATGTTGCAGATAGCCATAGTGAGTCACGGCCCCGCAGAGGAACACCAAGCCACAGTTAGAAAATGTGGGATTTAATACCAGCAGGAACCGAACAAAACACAATAGGATGAATTCATAACAAGTCACACAGAATATAACCGACTGTGATTAAACAAAGAAAGAAAAACCTCAAAGTAATTCAAAACATGCCCAGTAACAATAGGGGTCCAGTGTTTCTTGCCTGCATCACTCCTCTTTCCACATTTCATTTTTTTCTATGGAAAGTTCCCATTTGAGATAGTTTTAGTGTCATCTTCTGCTCGGAGACTGTCAATCACCTAAAATCAGAAAAGACTTATTATGGAAGTGATACTTTTGGTCAACAGGGGTCAGTGTACCTCAATATATATATATATATATGTATATATATATATATATGTATATATATATATATATATATATGTATATATATGAATATATATATATATATATATATATGTATATATATATATATAGATATGAATATATATATATAGAGATATGTATATATATATAGATATATATGTATATATATGTGTATATATGTATGTATATATATACATATATATGTATGTATATATATGTATATATATATGTGTATATATATATATGTGTATATGTATATATATATATATGTATATGTATATATATACATATATATATATATATATATATATATATATATATATATATATATGTATATATATATATGTATATGTATATATATACATATATATATATATATATATATGTATATATGTATATGGTAATATACTAATTAAAAGGAAAATTCAACTGATAATAACATGTACATCTTTGTAAAACAATACCACTCAGTCATAGGTCATGTCACACTATCCTGACCATTAAAGAGTGAGACCACTGTGTTGATGTAATAAAGACAAATGTTGAGGTTGCTCTATAGATGATGAATAATGCACCAACTCTAGATGACTAACTCAAATTATAGATATAGAAACATAACATGAAATAGAATTGGGACTGCTTAAAAAAGGTGATCAGAAGACACAATCAGAAGCTGTCTAGGTCTCCTCACTGTAATCAAAAGGTTCACATCCACATGAATCCACACAATATTCTCTGTACGAGATGGATGCGTCCCTAAAACCGTGATAACAGATACTTCACAACAAGACGAGGCAAGAAAGTTCCTCTTTCCGGGAGTCACATGACAGATCAACAAAACAACAAACAACGGATCTCCTCCTTCCAAATATAAATGTGTGCTGGCAATACAGCTTTTATCCACGTGAATTTTCCACCAGTGAGGAGTATATTTGAGCTATTTCTGCCAAACAATCATGTTTCTTATCTTGTACAAAAACTCAAGTGACAAAAAGCCTCTTTGTTGACAATTTCCATTTCCTCTGGGACCGGGCGCCATGGTAACACTCCTCAGCGGGATGGGCATTAACCCAAAGAAAGGTCAGCACGAGTGAAGAGGTCATATGAATTATGTATTAACCCTAACCGACTCTTATTTTGATTGACCTCCAACTAATTTTATTTTGTCATTCACAAGGCTTCCCATTTTCTTCCTAATATAATATGGAACATGAGCCATTTGTTGGCAGGGTGCCCAGCGCTGTGACCCCCGTTATGAAATGCTTTCATGTGTAGCTTAGGAAACTCATTTCTTATTACACTATGGGTATGTGTATATGTCGAGTCTTCTTTCACCAGTTCTGTCCGTTTTTCCCCCCTAATGTGCTCACATTCCTTTCCCCGTCTCCTGAAGACAATACAGAGAGAGCACCACAGGAAGTAAAGAACAAATAAGATACAAGTATATCTGAATCCTTTAAATATTGTATAGTACAAAAGCATGGTTTCTAATGTCTCCACCTCTCCGCACAGTCTCAGTACTCTTGTCTCAGTGGGGCTGTGGCTGTCACAGGGTAGAACTTGGAGACTGAACCATTAATATCCTCCCGAGATCCCATCTGTCTGTTGTCTACTTCACATCTCCGAGTCTCATGGCTTCATAATGACTTGTTGTCACTCTATCTTCCTCTCCCTGTCTCTTCTTCACAGCTCAGTATCTTCATGCATTCTCAACAGACACTTTAAGTCTTCCCATAATTCAGTCAGGCAGCTCTTACTGGGTTGTTAATGTTACACAATGCCCCAGAAAAAGCATTAAGAGTGAGATCATATTCCTCCTTAGTTCTATCAGGCGATTACGCTTTTCAAGCTTCTTTTTCATGAAATGCAACATCTGATGAACAAACGCTCAGTTTGGAACCAAAATAATAAAACGTAGATGAAAAGGGAATGGTTGAAAGCCAAAATGCTTGTGAGGCTGCTTTCTTTATCGATGCTTAAGGGATAAGCCTTGTATTATTGTCAACAAATAAAAACCTAAAGTTAGTAGGGGTAAGATCTCTGATGACAATGCAATGTAAAGGTATGAGTTGACAGTATAAATATGATATAGGATATTGTACTTTTTAGAGTTTAAGTTAAATTGTTAAGGGGCCTAAACCTGACCCCTGTGGGACACCGCACTTTTCTCGTTTCAAGTTACTAAGGAATATGTAAAAGTCTGCATCTTTCAATTTACAGATAAATCAAGTTGACCACAGTTAAAATACCATCAACTGTGTCGAATTAAGTGAACACAAACATAAACCACACTAGCGTCATTGCTCATTCATTGGGCACTGGCGTCATGCTAACTGTGCTCTAGTTTGCAATAAACCTGAAAACATGCAAAGTTAGTTGCCTGAGGATACAATAAAAGAAAAGTTGGTTATAAGCCTATAATTACTATAACAGGGTTCAATTATTAATACTTTATTGCCTTGTCAACATTATTGCCCAATAAAAACAAACAATAAGACATATAAACATAATTATCAGAACTATGAAGACAGAATAAAAAGTAATAACAGGGCTCCAGACTACCTTACAAATCAGTTGTCCCATGAGACACAGCTGCAATAAAACATACAGAGCTCTGCTCGTGTTACACTGGTTAGAATCAACACAATCAATGGTAGGAGGTGATTTAGAAAGTATGTATCTTTAAATGTTAAAGTGTAAATTTGGTAGTTTTCATCCTTGACTTTATTTTCCTGTGTGTTTTATGTCTAAGAATAATCTTGAATAATCGTGACAGCGAGGGCAATCTAATATTATGTTCACTAAAAGTGCTTATCTTTACCACTGACAAGCTCAGTAACATTATGGGAAGGACCTTACAGAGAAATAAAACATATGTATTTACCTTTTGCCTAATCATGTCTGTTTGTTATTGTCTTATTGTGAAATATTTATATCGGGCAGCAACAGGTCCCCCTCTCCGGCAACACGTCACCTTTTGAAGAGAGATTGAAGAACGAAATGGGAAAGTAGGGTTCAAGTTGAAAAATATAGTGCAATACCAATCTTTAACTTGTTGCCATTTGTTGTTATCATAATCATATGAATCCTTAGATTCTGCTCTTATTTTTGCTCTAATATAGGACCACAATATTCCTAAACTTCATTGTTCTTTATCCAACAAGCTGAAATGTAAATCTTGCTTTTTATTTTCAGAAAAAACTCAACGAAAATAAATGAAATAAGACAGGAGTAAATCTGCCTCCACAGCTATACCTCCAGTGGTAATTCATAATGAGAGTGCTTACTGGCAGCCAGTGCCTTGTCCCTCTGAGTTCAACAGCCGAACAGCGACGCGGAGGTTTGACACCCCAGAGTCCGAAATAAAATTAAAGAAAACAAGTCAGTGCGTGTTTTTAATGCACGGGAGGAGACAAATGCACAGCCCAGATGCTTTATCTTTAACCCCGTCCAGCTGTTGGCGTGACAATAAGTGACACCACATTGAAACTCTTGAACAACCACAGAAAATGACCTTTGATTTGTTTAAAAAAAATAGATGATCCCATTTCTAAGTGGGAGACTTGTGGTGCCAAGAAACCACATGCTCAAGAAAACTTTTAATTTCCTTTCAGTTTATGAAAATCTACCACATTTTCTTTTTGTTAATGAAAATCAAATGACTTGATGTACAGCATTAGACCAAATTAGAAAGCTGTCTTTTGTAAATGAAGCAACAACACAGATGCTATTTATCTATGAACATCAACAAAGCATCAGTACATACAATGTAACAGGAAATAGCTTGTTGACATATTTTATTAGAGTGACGATATACAAAACTGAATAATATACGGGGATCATTTTCAAGAGGTCGTCGCCGATGAACAAAAGACATTAAACATGAAATATTGTTGATATGCATTTCATTAAAACATGTTTTTCCCTCTGAGTGCCACTCAAGGAGAGAGGCCATCGAATTCAAACTTTGATTTATTCAACGCCTCGTTCCAGTAATTGCTGATTGACCATGTGGTCCAATAAACGTCATGATCCTTTCCAGGAAACACTCTTAGTTCCCTCTTCTGTCTGTCAGCTAGTTTTCTTTCTGATGCCTGAGGAACCATTTGATGTTGTATCAGTAATAAATCTGTCAAATAAGGGAAACGATCAGTTGTGAAAGGCCCTCAAAGAAACATGTACGCTTCTCACACAGCGGCTTGATGTTCGTTCAGATAACACACACTCTTAGCTTCTCTGTTCGGTCACATTTCATGATGTTGATGTGTCATTAACATTCAGATGTGTCACATTATGTCTCCTACTTTGTACAAAAATACATTTGATGTTGGTAGTCCTACTGGAAACCTACTGTTGAATGCAAAGTCAAAGCCAACAAGGATTCTCTATGCGAGACCTAGATTCAATACGAGGATGGTTTTGCTTGTTTAAGGATGAGAGGGTGTGGTTTTTTCTGTAGATCAAAGGCACAAAAACAAATGAGTGTCAACAGAAATTGAGAGATTGTCCATTCATGTCATGAAAACAAATCCTGATGAGGTGAAGTGCTGAAGGAGTTGGTAAATGTCACGTGACTTGGATGTGCCTGATTTATTCTGCTTCACTGTGTGTTGTGAAAATGCTTAATCTGTTCAATTCATTGGTAACCATTGTATTCAAAGTGGTCAAAGCATCCTGGCTGGTTCATATTTGTTCTCCACAAACACGGGTACAATTATGTTCATGCACCTTTTGTTTTTTCTCAGTATTGATATTTGACTGTTTGATATTTGTCGCAACGCTGGTACCACTCTCCTGTCTGTATGGAAAATATGAGACCACAGCCAGCGTGGCGGCAGGAAACAGGAACAACACCTTTTCAAAGGTGAAGTCATCTCATCGTAAGCTCTCACATTACAGTTGTGTAGTATTGCTTACACGCTTTCTTGAGTTCTTTGTATTCCTTTTTCATTTTCTCATACAGACTTCTGCGAAACATTGTTCCAGCTCACTCACAAAAATAGAAAGTCTTCAGAAACAATCATCTACAGATTATTTTTTGACAGAATCACAGTACAGTAATCAATACGTTATGATGTTATACGACTTGAGATTTTCACACTTTGAGTATTGTACACATTAAAGCATGTGCGGTCTTTATCATTGTGCTCATTAAGAATACTAAATTGGTCGTAGCCTTCATATTTAGCGTGGAATTGATCTTTCAGCAAGAAAGGGACGAGGCCTTTTCCCCAGAATGTGGATCTATTCTCTCAAGCGACCAGATGGACACACAGGAGCTACTTGAACCGGCCTTTTTACGGACTGAAGGGCTGTCGGGCTCATCAGAGGGGCGTTTGGACCAACCGGATCAGCACGTAGGAGACCCTTGGACTAACAAGACCAACTAGACCAACTAGGTGGGTACGTGGGGGCACTTAGACTCACTCAGAGCCAAAGGAGCAGAAGCAGTAACCGCCCCACTGTGCTCACCACTGGATAAACAGATATTTACCATCACTAATGATGATTTTCATATTTAGTGACAGGCTGATGAAGCGTTTACAGATTCAAGCTGAACGATAGGACATTACTGCCATCTTGAAGGAAATGCCATTGAGAAAACCATTAAATGAGGATTACAGTTATCATGATAATGTGTTTGTCTTCTATCACTGAATACATTACTGGGAGAGCTCCGAGCAAAGTAAGACAAACATCAACATACAACAGCAGACTAATCACACATGTATTAACGGTTTCTTGCTGATGGTGGCCGATTTTTTTTCCCATACAAGTATCAATGGGGGTTTATTGTTGTGAAGTGCAGGCTGGTGTGGGAATTTGAATTGGACTCCCACCTCCACCCCCCTGTGACCATGGCTCAGAAACAGATGCGGCTTTGTTTTTCAGCCTTGGTACAATCAGGTAGTGTCAATGTCATGGCCCTTGACTCAAGGTTTCTTTGTCATCCTGAACTAAACAAATTCTCACTTCCTCTTAGAGTTCACCTTAGAGTCTTTTGTCTTTGAGGTTAAAGACTTCCGTGGAGTCATTAAGAGACCACCTTCTTTCAACACAGTTAAGATGACATCTATAGAAAAGAGGATGCCGGGTATCAAGGAGTTAAGCAGAGTTCACCAGCTGCTTCTTCTCCAAGATCCCTCCAGCTCCCATCCAGATCTAACACCGCTTTCATGTTTGACCCAGTTGTACAAGACGGAGGCAATGACAAAGAGAAGGAGAGGCAGAGGGAAAATTATGAAAAAGACACCAGTGGAAGAGAGCGCTAAGGCAGCGAGACGGATTGAGAGGAAGATGCAGAAAGTGGGGAGAGGAGCAAAACGCAGGAACACTTGGAGTGAAAGAGTGATGGTGGAAAAGAGAATGACAAAGGTGTAGAGAGAGAGAGAGAGAGGGAAAGAGAGCGGGGAAAACAGAAGGCAAAGCTAAGGGCGCCTGGGAAGGAGGGGATTGGGCTGAGTAGGAGGGAGGAGGGAAGCTCTGCTTCTCGTAATAAAGCAAGTGTATGTGAAAGGAGGTGCTGAACAGCATTAGACTGAGCAGAGAGCTGTGTAGAGAGAGAGAGAGAGAAAGAGAGAGCGTTAGAGTGAAAGAGAGGGGGAGACAGAGAGGAGGGAACGAGAGAGAGAGGGAGAGATAGAGGAAGAGAGGGGGGCAAAGAATAGAAAGAGCATTGTGTTCCTGCTGAGAAAGAACCCATGTCTGCACAAAGAGGTAGGTGTACTGCTCTGACCGGCACACACACACACACACACACACACACACACACACAGATACACACATAACACACAAGAGCAGGACATCCTTATCACAGAAGTGTATCCAGCAGCAGGATGTACCAGAAGTCGATACAGACAATGTTGAGTACCAGGTGAGTGTGTGTTCTCTTCCCACTGTGTGACTTGCCGTATTGCATGTAGCAGCTGTGTGACCCCCCCCCCCAGCCAGCATGTGCCCCAGTGTGCGTATGGACGGCATAAGCAGGTGCCTGTGTATTTTTGGGCATTTGTGACTCAGCGGGAGGTCTAGGGTCTGTGTGATTGTGAGGATAATCAGTGGCACGCTTACAGAGGCACTCCCACGATCATGTGAGGTTTATGGTAGTTTATCAGGCAGAGTGCATGTGACTCATGGTGATGGCGCTACTTTGATAGTATGAGTTTGATAGTAAATATGTTTGACGTATATGTGAACCAGAAGAGCAGAGTTGTGTGGGCTATATCAAATATGAATTGCACCTATAGTATATGGTTTGTTTAGGTTTGGTTTCTCCTTGTGTGGCTTAAAATGTAAATTCACCCAAATTACAAAAAGCAAAAAAATAATGTATGCCATGCTTGTAGTTTGGTGCTGATGTTTTTGTCTCTTACACCCCGTTATAATACAGGGATATGGAATTCCATTTGTGTTACTCGCTTTGAGCTGTTGGTAAAACAGAAAAAAAAATGGTTTCCAAAAAGCGATTTTAGAGATATTCTGGACATTTTTGTTAAACTATGTTTTAATGACGTGAGCACCAGCAATAGAATTCCATTCAACTCCATCAATTGATGTGTGAAGCAGGAAATATCAGAGCAACCCGGAAATATTGAAAGCAAACTTTGTTTGTTTTTAATTTGGGTGACTAGTTTTATGCTATTCAGGTTTCAATCTGGAAAATGTTCTGCATGGCCAGATACCATTAGAGTAAGAACATGATCGGTTCTTTAAATTTCACAATATCATGAAAAGGTTGAGAGCTAGCTTACATTCAGGGACTACCTTATCTACAGTGTTAAAATAAGGCAACTGTTTCTCCATGACCATAAACGTTAACTCCAAATTCACATTTGTGGCTAATATTTCACTCCAACGAGGGATGTTCATCAAGATAAAACCGACAATGTTTTTTTTTTGTCTCTGCTGGAGGTCACGGGAAAACCAGAGTCAGTGTCAGTCCGAGACTTCAGGCCGGACTGGACACCAGTGAGGACAGACCACTTCCCTGTGGTGGGCAGAGATGCTTCCTCTCATTTCTAATCATATGACGCTGCCAGAGGTTCCCTTTTCACAGGATGCAGACAACGCTGTTTCACAACAGCGGGGACGAGAATATTTATAGAGCTGAGAGTTGTCTTTCAACGTTAAGGACAAACAAAAGTGTACAAGATTCATTGAAAAAAAACTTGATGCAACAAGCGCAGTGACGACTCAAGGACACAGTGGTGCACAATGGTGTGTGTTATGTGTGGAACGATGTATCAATGAAGTGTTATATTGACTGGTTCTATATTAAATCATTTCTGTGTTTAGATATTTGGCTTTCAACCTCTCCTACATATTGTAGCCGGATTATTTAATTGCTTTGCCCTGTGGTGTCACATGAGGTCCCGAGGGCAGGCTAAGGTGGGAAAGGGCAGGCAGGCTAGGCCGGGGGATGGGGCCGTGCAAAGTACAGCGTCCCGGAGGAGAAGGTGGTTCCTTAAACAACAGAAAACTCAACACGGTCCAGGTTACAAGGTCTTCCTCTTCGTAGTCCTTTGTTTTCCTTTCCTCCATGCTGGTGCCCAGCTCCTTTCCGCCATGTGCTCTCCCCCCCCCCCCCCCCCACTGCCCTTTATTCCCAGCAAGGCCTCAATTAGGTGATTTAAGCACCTACAGCTGGGTGAGTGATGAGGCACTCACCGGTCGAATAGTCCTTTTTGGTTAGGAAGGTTCCTAAATGAGTGAAATGACCTGGAAGTTTCTAAGCGGCCGCCATGATAAGAGCTGTTTGAATTCTCTAAATGCAAAGGAAAAGGAGCTTCATTGCTTATTTACTTAACTCCTTTAGCATTGGAAACACTCGACACTTAAAGTGACGCACCATTCGGCCGTGAGAACAAACAATCGTGACCGACAAACGCAGATCATGTAAATAACCGTTGTGTGTGTGTGTGAGAGTGTCTCAGTAGTGCGTGTGAGAGTGTCTCAGTAGTGTGTGTGAGAGTGTCTCAGTAGTGCGTGTGAGAGTGTCTCAGTAGTGTGTGTGAGAGTGTCTCAGTAGTGCGTGTGAGAGTGTCTCAATAGTGCGTGTGAGAGTGTCTCAGTAGTGCGTGTGAGAGTGTCTCAGTAGTGCGTGTGAGAGTGTCTCAATAGTGCGTGTGAGAGTGTCTCAGTAGTGCGTGTGAGAGTGTCTCAATAGTGCGTGTGAGAGTGTCTCAGTAGTGCGTGTGAGAGTGTCTCAGTAGTGCGTGTGAGAGTGTCTCAGTAGTGCGTGTGAGAGTGTCTCAATAGTGTGTGAGAGTGTCTCAGTAGTGCGTGTGAGAGTGTCTCAATAGTGTGTGAGAGTGTCTCAGTAGTGCGTGTGAGAGTGTCTCAATAGTGCGTGTGAGAGTGTCTCAGTAGTGCGTGTGAGAGTGTCTCAATAGTGTGTGAGAGTGTCTCAGTAGTGCGTGTGAGAGTGTCTCAGTAGTGCGTGTGAGTGTCTCAGTAGTGCGTGTGAGAGTGTCTCAGTAGTGCGTGTGAGAGTGTCTCAATAGTGTGTGAGTGTCTCAGTAGTGCGTGTGAGAGTGTCTCAGTAGTGCGTGTGAGTGTCTCAGTAGTGCGTGTGAGAGTGTCTCAGTAGTGCGTGTGAGTGTGTCTCAATAGTGCGTGTGAGAGTGTCTCAGTAGTGCGTGTGAGAGTGTCTCAGTAGTGTGTGTGAGAGTGTGAGTGTCTCAGTAGTGCGTGTGAGTGTCTCAGTAGTGCGTGTGAGAGTGTCTCAGTAGTGCGTGTGAGAGTGTCTCAGTAGTGTGTGTGAGAGTGTCTCAATAGTGCGTGTGAGTGTGTCTCAGTAGTGCGTGTGAGTGTGTCTCAGTAGTGCGTGTGAGTGTGTCTCAGTAGTGCGTGTGAGAGTGTCTCAGTAGTGCGTGTGAGAGTGTCTCAGTAGTGCGTGTGAGAGTGTCTCAGTAGTGTGTGAGAGTGTCTCAGTAGTGTGTGAGAGTGTCTCAGTAGTGCGTGTGAGAGTGTCTCAGTAGTGCGTGTGAGAGTGTCTCAATAGTGTGTGAGAGTGTCTCAGTAGTGCGTGTGAGAGTGTCTCAATAGTGTGTGAGAGTGTCTCAGTAGTGCGTGTGAGAGTGTCTCAATAGTGTGTGAGAGTGTCTCAGTAGTGCGTGTGAGAGTGTCTCAGTAGTGCGTGTGAGTGTCTCAGTAGTGCGTGTGAGAGTGTCTCAGTAGTGCGTGTGAGAGTGTCTCAATAGTGTGTGAGTGTCTCAATAGTGTGTGAGTGTCTCAGTAGTGCGTGTGAGAGTGTCTCAGTAGTGCGTGTGAGTGTCTCAGTAGTGCGTGTGAGAGTGTCTCAGTAGTGCGTGTGAGTGTGTCTCAATAGTGCGTGTGAGAGTGTCTCAGTAGTGCGTGTGAGAGTGTCTCAGTAGTGTGTGTGAGAGTGTGAGTGTCTCAGTAGTGCGTGTGAGTGTCTCAATAGTGTGTGTGAGAGTGTCTCAATAGTGCGTGTGAGTGTGTCTCAGTAGTGCGTGTGAGTGTGTCTCAGTAGTGCGTGTGAGAGTGTCTCAGTAGTGCGTGTGAGAGTGTCTCAGTAGTGTGTGAGAGTGTCTCAGTAGTGTGTGAGAGTGTCTCAGTAGTGCGGGAGAGTGTCTCAATAGTGCGTGTGAGAGTGTCTCAATAGTGTGTGAGAGTGTCTCAATAGTGTGTGAGAGTGTGAGAGTGTCTCAATAGTGCGTGTGAGAGTGTCTCAGTAGTGTGTGAGAGTGTCTCAATAGTGTGTGAGAGTGTCTCAATAGTTATGTCCTAAACGGCCCCTCATATATTTATGTATGAGATTAACTTGCAGTATATATATTTTTTACAGTATATTATCTTGAACATTGTTGCTCCTGGATGGATCACAGCCAACCCAATTATTTTCAACACAACTCCTTGTCCTTGGTCATGGTGGCCAAAGAATAAACTTCAAAATTCTGACCCTTTGCTTTTTTATTAACAGCATTTACTTGTACTTTTACTTTCAATACTTAAGTACATTTAATATCAGACTTTCACTGGAGTCATTTTCCAGTAAGGTATCTTTACTTTTACTCAAGTATTGCTTTTGGGTACTTTATACACCACTGCTCTTAAGTGACAAGGCTTCAACATACGGCCAGGATGAACTTCTTAGTCGTGTGCTACTTTGTGTAAGGATGGCACATGAGGCGAACCTATAAACTGTGTACCTTGGCCTTTATGTGCGTGTGCGTTTGTGTGCGTTAGGCCCTGTGTTTGTATGATAACTTTATTGTACTGTTTAAACTTACAAAAAACAGTTTGAAACTATGGACTTCTTTTTGAAAAAATGAGGGCATTTGCTGTTTTTTTTGTCAGTGATTCAATTAAAGTGTAAGTATTAGGGAATGAATGTAGTCAACTTGAGGCAAGAAGAATGCGTCCGGCAGTAAAAATGTCTGTGCTGTGACACAGTTGTTGTCTTTGTAGGAGTATGATCTGAATGCTGCTTCTGTAAGCAATACTTATTTATTCTGCAGGCAACAGAAGTTAATGTTAAAACTCTAGTCTCCCTCGAAGTAAAAGTTAGTTCAAAGCTAAATAAAAAGCTCTTTCCTTCAGGTCACGGGATAACCAGACAGAGTTGAGACTTCAGGCCGGACTGGACACCAGTGAGGACAGACCACTTCCCTGTGGTGGGCAGAGATGCTTCCTCTCATTTCTAATTATACAGCAATGCCAGAGGTTCCATTTTTACAGGAAACAGACAATGCTGTTTCACAACAGAGAATATTTATAGAGCTGAGAGTTGTTGTTTCTTTCAACGTTAAGGAAAAAAAGTGTACAAGATTCATTGCAACAAGCCCGGAGACAACTCAAGGACACAGTGGTGCACAACGGTGTGTGTGGATTGGCCAAAATGTATTATTGATGTTGAATGTGTTTTAAGTTTAGGGATGCGCTGATACCACTCATGATATGAGTACTTGCAGATACAGAGTATTGAAATTGAAAAAGTGTTTTTATTTTCATCGATGTTTCTCACTTTCTGATTGTAACACATGTAATATACGACAAGATGGTGTTGCTAACTAACGTTCAATATTGTGTATTCCTGATACAAACAGAGAATAGTTTGCAGCATATGTTAATAATTAACCTTTTAACCAAGTTATCAGATAAAGAGTTAAAAGTAATATTACAAATGTTAAAAAGCTCAGCAAAACTCAGAGGAACAACTTAAAGATCAACCCCCTTCACTTTATCCATCAACTGGCTGACAAGCAAGACATGGGAACCTAGCTTGGGTCTGCTTATATAATCAAGTGCAAGAATTATACACAGTTCTATACAGTCTGCACTTCCTATCTATCATTGTGAAGCGCTTTTGATTAATATGAGTATTGGCTTCTTACATGTATTGTAAATATTGGAGCGTACTCAATAGACATTGTAGTGTCACGGGAGGTCCCTAGGGTGGGTGAGTGATGAGGCTCTCTGGGAGATGTGGTGTCGGCCACGGAGGCATTTTGTGGTGTGGCCGCCGCTCATGTGTGGGAATGTAGCGCCCCTCCACTACACGTCCCCTTGTTATTATTGGCTTCTTCCATTTATTGTAAATGTTGGAGCATGCCTGCAGGTTTAAATGTGTGTGCGACTCAATAGACATTAAGTACAATTTTGATTTGTTAGTTCTTTATCAAAGTATTTCTGTATTTATATGTTTGGCTTTCCTCCACAACAGAATAATATATAGCTGTGTTTGCTTCTCTGCAGTTATCAGTCAGCTGCAGTTTTTTAATTGCTTTGCGCCTTCAGGTACTTTCTCATGAAATATCCCTGATACAATAATTAAAATATTCCTTCTCTAATCTAAGTTGTCCCATCTTTCCTTATTTCCTACCATCTTTACCTGCCTTGCAGCCATTTTTGTTTTGCGATTGTGGTGAACGCACCTACGTAACACATGCGCTACCCTACAATATTCATGTCCGCACACGGGCCTATGACTCGTTAGAGCCGAACCATGAAAACAACACAACAAATTTAAGACCTGCCTAGGAGGGACGTCGTCTCATCTTCCCACCATTATAAAACCACATTCTCGATTGTGTCACCCTTTGAGTCACGGCTGAGTGTAAAGTAATAACCCTCTCAGTGTCTGCTGATTCAAAACACACTCTTTCTATCTCCTCCTCTGCTGCTTTCGCATCTCTTTATCTCAGATCAACATGGGTGGAGACTCTTAAGTGACGAGGCTTTAACATACGGTCATTTACGGATAAACTTTATAGTCGTGTGCTACTTTGTGTAAGGATGGCACATGAGGCAAACCTATAAACTGTGTACCTTGGCCTTTATGCACGTGCGTGTGTGTGTGTGATAACTTTATTGTCCTGTACTGTTTAAACTTACAAAAAACAGTTTGAACTATGGACTTCTTTTTTGTCAGAATGAGGGCATTTTCTGTTCATATCTAGTCAGTGATTCTAATAAAGTGTATTAGGGATTTAATGTAGTCAACGGTCAACTTGAAGTAATAAGAATGTAGTCGGCAGTAAAAATGTTTTTGTGCTGTGATCGGTATTTTATGTGACACAGTTGTTGAATGTTGTCTTTGTAGGGGTATGATCTGAATGCTGCTTGTCTAAGCAATACTTCTTTATTCTGCAGGCACCAGAAGTTAATATTAAAACTCTAGTCTCTCTTTTTCTAACCTTCCTTACAAGTTCAAGTTAGTTCGAAGCTAAATAAAAAGCTCTTTTCCTTAAAGTCCTCAAAATGTTGGCATTAAACTCGTAAAAAAAAAAGGACCCCCAAGAGAAACACTTAATGATAACAGATGTTATGTGTTCCACTTGTATTGTTCAGCGCTGTCCTCTTTCCACCTCGTACGTTGAACCATCCTCACTCTAACACTGCATATTGTTTACAGAAGGGACGGAAATGGAAAAACTGTGTGGACGTGTGCGAATGCATAGTCTGTTATGTGCTTTGGAACACTGTGGTTGGTCCAAGGTGTCGGGTGGTGTTTCAGTAATACATTACCTTTAAGACATAAAATGACACAATTTCATTATTATTACAAGACAAGTAAATCATTACCGCAGGAATTTAAGTCATTATTGTTGTCATTTTATCATTCACCACCAGAAAAAAAAAATACCCCCAAAATTTAGTCAGACTCTACAATTTCAAAAAGGGTTTAGTCGCTTTACTTTCAATTCATCATATTGATTCGGCTACACAATATCGCCGACAACTGGATTTGTAATTAACTGCAATAAACCTGAGTGTAACAGGTTCGAGTCTCGGGCAGGCACCAAAGAGGGCAACACACACAATTATGAGGGCAGTAAGAGTTTTTATTTACTTATTTGTCACGCTTCTGGTAGCGACCGATCCGGGCCTCCGCTACCCGCTCTCCCTCCTCTCCAGCTACTCCTGCTCTTATATGGAACAAAAAACACAATTGATCCCAGCTGAGGCTCATTTACACATCATGACACTGTTCCCTTAACCACACCCCCGCTCCACCCACTCTGCAGCTGAGCCTAGCCACACCCCGCTGCCACACTGAGCTTCTGTGGTTTGATTAGTTTCTATAAAACAACATTACCCTCTTTTATTTAATAATACATGGTCACACTTTTGCGGATGTTTTAGTTAAAGTAGCTTCTTCTTCTTGGTTTTAGGCTTGAGACCAGGCTAGGTTTGGGATTGGTCAAGGCTCGGGGTTTAGTTGTTATTAGGGAGTGTGTTATGGCACTAACCATACAAATATGTGTGTTGAGGCCAAAAAGCCTGCGGTCCAATCAGGGTTGATGTTCCAAAAGAGTTCCTCTGTGATCTCATGCATTTCATTTGCTTCTTATGTAAGCCCTGTTTTCTGTCTCAACGTGTTTGTGAATATGTATCTCTATCGAGCTGCCAACATCATCATCATCATCATCATCAGTACACATAATGCACTAACAGTCTGTTTCTACTTTATACTGAAAGCAATATATGGAGGGAATTTGACTGGAAGTGGTCAAGTTCGAGAGGCGTTTAGAAGAAGAGGTTTTCTTGATTGGCACCAGCTGTCAATAAAAGAGTTGTTTATTAATGCCAGGGCTGGCTGTTTACTTGCATCAACAGCTGCTCTCCAACATTAATTAAAGCAATGACAATAGAAATCAAGGCAAGTGAAG
Source organism: Cyclopterus lumpus (assembly GCF_009769545.1). Classification (NCBI taxonomy): domain Eukaryota; kingdom Metazoa; phylum Chordata; class Actinopteri; order Perciformes; family Cyclopteridae; genus Cyclopterus; species Cyclopterus lumpus. The sequence goes on from NC_046984.1 coordinate 13,656,185, forward strand.
ACTTTGTAAAACGAGTACACATGTGTGGCCATCCCACATGGTTTCATTCCTGGCCTCATTGCAGCTGCGTTCCGTCTTCGAGGAATCCCAAAATACCTTTGAAGCGATATGCGTTCGCACAGCCGAGTCCCGCAGTCAGAGTTAGTGTATGGACCTCCACTAAGATTGGTCCTGTAGGACCCTTCTGATTTTGTTTACGTCGGGATAATTTTTCTTTATGTTGACTGTTATTTCTTCATGCAAGCAACTGAAAAGCAATTTTCCTCCCTGAATGTTATACTTTGAGTCCAGAATCAACTGGAAGTAGTTTCTCTTGGCACAGCTCCACCCCGACTTCCCCGACAGTTGTTTTCCAATATCTGGCAAAGCTAAGGACAACTCGTAAACCAAAAATCCATTAAAGAGACCTTCGGGTTGCATTTTTCTCAGTCTTTGGTTATCATCCAAGGGTCATCGTGTGTATGGGGTCCCATCAGTGCATAGAGCGATCACAGACCTGTCACATGCATTTTAAAATATCTTTCTCTCCTGTCATACTTCTTTTTTTTTAGGTGCTTTATATATATATATATATAATTGTTTCTTTTAATAATGTAATACCACATTTAGTTTAATTTGAAATACTTCATTTGAATAAGGTTGACACTTCGACCATTGCCATTGTAATTAACGTCCAAATCAGTATTATTTTTGATTAGTTTTTTATATATGCATCGCCCCAAAAATCCCGAATAGTAATCCCTCATTACTCGTTATGCATTAATATGAATTATTATTAGTTATTTTCAAACGGAAAGCACCGTTTTATGTGATAGCTTGTGTTGTCGTCGTCGTCTCAAGTCAGGTTGCAGCCACCTGATGCTCCGCGTATAAAAAAAGAGGCAACAACACAACTTGCCACAATATAATTTTTCTAGCAGCTGTAGTTTGATCCAGATTGCCTAAAATGAGCAGACCAATGACCCAATTTCTGTGATATAGAGGTGTGTAGAAGTTTTCGGCTGGGTGACAAAATGACGGCCATTTCCAGAATACACAGTGAATATGATACATAACAGTTACTGGATAATGTGTTTAAAAAGGAGTAAAATAGCTGTGAACTTTGGTTGTTTGCACAGTGAAATAGCGCGGTCAAACAATTACAGGATACTTTGTGGTGGCTGCGTGTGTGTGTGCGTGTGTGTGCGTGTGTGTGTGTGTGTGTGTGTGCGCGCATGTGTGTGTGTGTGCACACACGCGCTTCCTTCCTTCCGTAATGTGCGAGGCTTTGATTCAGCTCTCTCAAGGAGAGGAAGCGGATGATAAGTGGTATAACATTTGTTTAAACATGTATATTTGTGTAGCGGCATGTGTGTGCAGCCAGATAGGGTGACATAACAGAATGGATCTGTGAATAGATCAACACATTTGCAGGCAAGTCATGTTTTGGGTCTGCACTGACAAGCCCACACACCAGCTCACCAGCAAACCCTATTCTTTTAACACACACACACACACACACACACACACACACACACACACAGTCTGGGAGAAAAGCAGGGGATTCCGATCCGTCACAGAGATGACATCATAGCCAACCGGTGATACAAACAGCTAATCAAGGGAGTCCCCACTTCCTCCACTCCACATCCCACAGAATGAACAGAGAGAGAGAGAGTAATGCGGGGTGAGTGCCTCTCATTAGTTCACAGAAAGAGAGAGGGAGAGAGAGAGAGAGAGTCCCTTTAAGGGGTTCACATGCACGCAAGCACACATCGACACACGCACAAACACACTTTAGCTGTGTCTCCATAGTAACCGGCTTTGCTGCCCCGGCTTGGGGAGGAAATGCCAAACTCGGTGCTTCAGAGCAGCTCCACCAGAACGACAGCTCTTTTCTGTAACCCTGTGTCCGGCCTCGACGGAAACACCTCTCGTCTTATCACTCTGCTACCTCCCTCTGTCCATTCTCCCCTCCCCATATTCCCCTCTATCTCTCCCTTCCTCTTTCACTCTCTTATTCTCTCATCCCTCCCTCTTTCTCTCTCTCTCTCTCACACTCTCTGTGCCTCTCTCCCTCCCCTGCCAGTGTTAAGTTCATTGAAGTAGACAACAGAGGTAAGCGCTCTCTTTCGTGGTCTGTTGAGCAATGGCGTGCTGCTTTAAATGTGCGTTAAGTCTCTCTCTCTCTCTAAGTTCCAGTCTGTGTGTGTTTTCCCACAGTAGATCGTGGTCAGGTTTATCATTGCAGCATGTCCTGCTGATGCAGTGTGTGTTTGTGGCTTTCGATGTCCTCATGAAATGTGTACTGTGCTCTACAGTTGGGTCACTTTTCTACAATGAGTGTACTTGCTGCCATGCACCTATATAGGGTCTGCTAGTTTAATTAACCTGGTAATAATCAAACAACCATGTGTGCCTGTTTTGGTTTGGTTTGGTTTGGTTACTTTATTAGTACCCGTAGGTAGACTTGGTTTGCAGTAGAAAACAATAGAAATCAAGGCATCCATCTCGACATACATTACAACAAACACATACAACCGGACAAACATGATAAAAGTACTCAAAGCTACAGATGTATAATTATAATAATAGTAATGTGTTCACCTGCGTGATGGCAGCTGGAACAAAGCTGGTTTTATACCGCCTGTGTGCGCACAAGTGTGTGTACTTTACAGTTCAGGCGTGTTCATCACTCTTTTCCATCACAACAGCCTTGTGAATATACAGACCGCCTGTTATACCCTTCTTTGTCCCTTTATACAGTAAACTGGCAATATATTTGCTGTACTCTACAATACTATCTGTGGTTATGTGTGTGCGTGCGCGTGCGTGTTTCAAATCCCATTGTACAGAATGGTAACCAAACAAAGCAGTAGCAGAGACAGCGATCAAATATATTTAGGATTAGAATAATACCCACAACAGGATGCTGAAATCATAAGTTACAGTGACTCATCGCTGTAGCTTTAATCCTAATAGGTCATCATTTTTTTTTATTGTTATGGCATTGCTTTGTATAAACACGCCAGCTATTTCCACCAGTTGTTTTCCTTTTGATCATGTTCCAAGAGGGAGTCGTGTTGATCTTTCAGCCTTACCTCAGAACTTTGATGAAACAATGAACCGCTTTGCGCGAGTTCAGAAGAAAACCAAATCAGTCAAATCTATCTGTAGCCCTTGGTTACAAAACAACACAATTAAAGACATTTGCAAACCCCCAACAGGCTCTCCCTCATATATACAAACACACACACACACACACATGCTGTTACATCACTCACATCTGGATGCAAAATTGGCTAACACTCCATTCCTCTTTCCAATGTGTCCCCATCTTCCCCCTTTCTACCCCGGCAACCCCTCTCACTTCTCCTTCCTGTCTGTCTGTCGTTTCCGCCCCCGCTCTCAGCGATGAAAGAGAAGAACCCCTGGCACACGCCGGTGACCATCATCATCACTGTGATTGGCGTCATAGCGATTGTTGCCTTGGTGACGGTAGCAGTTTTGCAGAACATGCCCCTCCTCCAAAAGTACAAGGTATGGTAGAGGAAACGACTAAAGTGTTGTATTTTTTTGCACTGTGTGGGGAGCCCACTGCATTACTGCGGGTTCTCTGTCCAATGTCCACAAGCCAAATATGGTCTCTTGTCAATATGACCTCAACCTGTACAACTGGTTCTAGAAATCCACTGCCAAATAAGGCCAGTGGATGTGAATATTAAAGCAACACTCCTTTTTGTCACAAATGCAGACCCAGAAAGAGTCACATGGCTATCATTGAGATTACAGTGTCTAGTGTTCTGTTTTACTCCGGTTCTGCACTAAATTAATATTATTTTATTTGCACAGATAAGTGCTATACTTGTGGAAAGTTTGTCTTGGAGCTATACAGTCTTTGGTACTTCAAGTGTAAGTCCGGATGTACGTTATCCAAAGTAAGTACTGAACTGGAACACTTACTTCTGTCTCCACTCAAGTATGGGATCGTGCTGGACGCCGGCTCCTCCCACACGTCTCTGTATATCTACGAGTGGCCGGCGGAAAAGGATAACAACACTGGAAGAGTTGAACAGAAGCATTCCTGCACAGTCGACGGTATGTGCTGCACAATGTCGTCACATGGACACACGTTGCCCTCACAGTCACGTATACAACCACTAATGCGTGCTAATGCAAATATTTAAGAAAGGGCAATCATGAATGTGTATGTTTACACAGTTCACTGGGAGCGTTTAGTATACGCGTGGTAGCACTAGAACAATAAACGAAAACATGTGTAGATACTGATGTAATTGTTGATACTAATGTCTAATAATACATACTTTTTCAAGGCTTAATAAGTTGTAAATAATGTCATTGGTTTTCACCTAATCATTTCAAATATATATATATATATATATATATATATATATATATATATATATATATTATGTTTAACTTATCAACATGTATGTCCACACTTGGATTATTGTATTGGAAGAGACATTTATTAATAATGAATTTACATGCATGGCTATGGATGTAAAAGATTAAGTCAAGGTATATTTTGTCCTGGAACTGGCAGGGAAATCCAGATGTGTCTGTGCCTCGGCCTCAAGGCAACCTTCTTATGCAACCAAATCTCTCTAAATGATTAAAGACTCTTTAAATACATAACATATAACACAGACGTCTGTCCAATTGACTCGGCTTGTCTTCTGTAAGTTGATTGTCGGGACTCCAAAGCTTGAAGTAGAACACTTTCATTGATACCAGCTGGCGGACTCCCATGGACCATATGGGTCAACACGCTTCTCTGAGAAAGGCTTGTTTAAAACAACGCGGTAGAGTTGGTTTGTTTAAATGAAACTAGAGGCTGTTTTGAAAGGTTTAAGTAGCTGGGTGGAGTGCCAAAGTCAGGGTAAGAAAGTCAGAAAGTATTGTGCTATAAACTAAAGCATGCTGTTTTTTTTACGGGTCAGACAGATGTGAAATATGAGCAGGAATGTCTTTTAACCCAGCTGCATCCCCTAAGAGGTTAACACAAGAAAGGAGGAGGTGCCTCAAAAAAAGCAATTTAGGTGTTGAATACCTGGGAAGCACACTTCCATGAAGCGGACACATTGATGACATCATCTCCACACTTCTTTGTTTTTCTCCGTGTGGCCGCTATTTAAATGACTTCAACTTCCTCTTGACATTTTGCTCAACTTGCAGGTCCTGGTATCTCCAGCTATGCGTCTGCTCCGCCGAAGGCTGGGGAGTCTCTGAGGGCATGCATGCGGGAGGCCGAAGAGTGGGTGCCCAAAAAACGGCACCACGAGACACCTCTTTACCTGGGGGCTACCGCCGGAATGAGATTGCTTGAGTACGGCAAACGTGCACACACACACACACACACACACACACACACACACACACACACACACATCCCCATGATCCATCATCAAACATGTATCCACTCAAAGTAACACACCGTGTCTTTTCATGCTGACGCACTGATTTATAATTGTGCTTGTGCCACAATCTGTAGCATATTTCATATGCCTGCTTTGTGATTTAATGGCAGGAATATGTTACCGTCGGAGTCTATTTATTATTTATGGGCTGCTGTATTGATTTGAATTATGGATGTGAATCAGTCTAATTAATTAGTGTTGTGCGCAGCATGGAGAACAAAGTGGTGTCAGACAAGGTCTTTGAAGCCGTGAAGGGAGCGCTGGAAAAATCCCCCTTTTCCTATCAAGGGGCGAGACTACTCAAGGGCCAGGAGGAGGGCGCCTTTGGCTGGGTCACAGTCAACTACTTGGATGACCGCCTCAAACAGGTCTCGCCTTGTCGTGCAAGTCTGCACGTTTCTTTTTTTTTCTACTTTGAAATGTGCTTCCTGTGCGTCAGTCGGCGTGCGCCTGCGGTCGACTGACTTTAACGCCTTTTTGTCTCTGCTGCAGGGCTTGGAAACCACCGGCGCCCTCGACCTCGGCGGGGCCTCCACTCAGATTAGCTTTGTATCCGATAATTATGACGGTTCAGAGTCACCTAGCAACTCCGTCACTTTCCGATTATACGGAAACGACTACACGCTGTACACTCACAGCTTCCTGTGTTACGGGAAAGACCAAGCGCAACGAATTAGGCTGGCAGAACACACTCAAGTAAATTGCGCCTTTTCCCCTCCGTTGACATTATTGATCCGTTCAAATCTAATCTAATCTGTGGTCATTTAAGATTTAATGATATTCAAGAGTGAAATTACATACTGAAATGTGCAATAATGCTGACTTTAAATTGAATTAGCTCACTCTGTATATCTCTTACACCTCTTTATCTCGCTCTCTCTTCTAGTCAGGTCCAAAAATAGTAGCAGATCCTTGTTCCCACCCTGGGTACTCTGAAACAAAGAAGTACTCTGTCCTCTATGACAGCCCCTGCGTGTCAGACAGGAAACCACAAGGAGCTCCTGAAACCTTCGATCACACCGGGACAGGAAACTTCCAAGAATGCCAGGAAGTCGTCAAAAAAGTCTTCAACTTTACTAAATGCAAATACAGCCAGTGCTCTTTCAATGGGGTCTTCCAGCCAATTCTGCAGGGGCCTTTCGGGGTAAGTTATCAAGTTGTCTCACTTCTAGTGGTGTCTAGCCATGCCGATACTTTGTACTGCACCAATAAAATGTAGGTGAATGGCATTGTTCTTTGTGTTGAACTGAATAATCCAGACCTCACTGTCGCAGATCATTTCTCTCCCAAATAAATATTGAGCGTAACATAATTATCCAGAGTAACAGAGATACAGTTCCTGGAAAGAGATGTTGCTGCTGTTTTTGATTTTGCGTATGTACTGGCAGAAAAAAAAAAACGCTAAGATAATACAATATTTAGATAATTCCCTTTTTGCCTCATCTCTTCCTCCCTTTCCCTGTAGGCTTTCTCTGCTTACTACTTTGTGATGGACTTCCTCAATCTGACCGATACATCCATCACTCTGGAGGATGTCAAGGAAAAGCTCAAACTCTACTGCGCTACGCCTTGGAGTCAGGTCGGGGACCATTTATGGATCAGTTACAAAACAAATGCAGCCATATTCATCTGATTTCCTGTCTTAAGTCCTGCAGAAGGCCTATATATACTTAATGGTATCACCGCATTTAACCTGTTTGAACAGATCGTGCAGCAGCATCCAAAGACAAAACCAAAGTATCTGGCTGAGTACTGTTTCTCTGGCACGTACATCCTCACCCTGTTGATAGACGGATACAACTTCACCTCAGTGAGCTACTCCGACATTAGATTCATTAAAAAGGTCAGTAGATCACGGTCCACTTCTTTCCTCCCTCACACCTCAGAGCGATTTGAGTTTTGGATACTCAGCCTCAACATTACTCTTTGTCCTCTTCTCTGACTTCATATGATCCCACTTTAAAACATTGATGTCAATAGCGTTACTCTGGGCTTAAAAAGATTATAAAGGTTTTCTCAATTGAGAAGAATGAGCTAACTTATCCATCAAGGATTGGCTCAGTCTAGCAACCTGACCAGAAAACGTCACCTGGTACTTCCTCAGTCCAGTCGGAGACACTTACCCTTATATATTATATATATATAATATATATATATATAATATAAACTATTCATATAAGGATATATAGCAATGAGAATTCTGCTGAGAGAACTCATCCCCCAATACACCTATGAATGATTGTTACATATAGAAAATTAAAAGCAGTCCTATTTATCCTGGAGCATATTTGTGAGGCTTATATCATAAGGAAATAATGTGAGCAAGACAGTGTTACGCCCTGCTGGACGACTCAAGGGAGAATATTACAAAAACACATTCAGCCCATGGCAGCAAACCAACAGGTGTTATGATGACGCAGCAACCAGAATAATGATAGTGATAAAGTTTGGCTAATAATGGGAAAGGCATAGTGTATGAATCATTTTCATATGCAGTCTATGGTATGAACAGAGGAGTGTCATGTTCATGGTTAGAAAAGCATAACGGACAATAAAAACAGGAATTATTTAAATATTTTACAAATAGATTAATTTATAAATAAGTGAAATCAATTGCTATGGTTTGATATTTAATCAGGCAATGAGATTCATATTTTATTTAATTGAACTTAAATTAATATTAATCCATCAATAAATCAAATAAATTATAAAGGGGTTTACAAAAGCAATATAAAACAATAAATACATAAAAAACATTATTTAAAATGAATGAATGAAGCCTGATCTAAATATATAATTAAAAAAACCAAGAAAGTGATTGTTGTTGGTTCTGTGTATGTTAGTTTGTTTTCTATATTTCTACGTTTTGATGTACTGTAGAGGTATTTTTCAGAGCGGATATTGTGGTTTATCACAGTAGGAAAAACACAGCCAGCATGCACAATACCAAGACACAGATACTGAAAAACTTATTGAAAAATAAGTATTTTCTGTGTGTATTTATATGATAAGAAAACATTTTGGTTAAACGTTCAAGGTTTCTTTTACCGTCTCCCAAAATAGAAAATGGATTAAAGGAATTGCTGCATAGCACAACAAACATGTTATGTCTATGTCGCCATGTAGTTGTGATGGTTAAGATTAGCAGCAAGAGAATGCATTGGAAAACAATTCTCCATTTCAAATTCCTTAAGCAAAAGTAAAAAATATTTATGCAAGAAGAAGTGAATGCCACATTAAAAGTGCAGTACTGGCCTGCAGGACATCAATACATGACAGTGATAGTTTTCCCTGTTCCTGTGGTTGTGTCTAGATAAAAGGAAGTGATGCCGGCTGGACGTTGGGCTACATGTTGAATCTGACCAATATGATTCCAGCCGAGGCTCCAGACACTCCCCCTCTGCCCTACGCCGGCTACGTCTCCATAGTAACCATCATTGCAGTGCTGATCTTCATCCTCTTCCTCGTCAGCGTGCGCCCTCTCTGGCCCCACTGCTCCAAACAGCAACAGATCGTATAAAAACACACACACGTGCACAGACGTGTGCACGTGTGTGTGACGGCGAGTTAGGGGGATGTCTGGGAGGTGGTGTTGGCGTGTTCTACCAATTTCTTTTTATAAAATAGTCAACTTTTTATAAGATAGTCAACTTTTGTGGGGGGGCGGGGGGGGGGGGGTGAAAGGTCAACGTCTACTGCACATCAACAGTTCAACTCAATTCAAGGACATTCCAGAAGGACAAATACTTCCTCTTTCTACAGAGTGAGTGTTGATGGACAGTTCTTGTGTTTATGTGCGAGCTTGTATGTTTGAATTTGAATGGGCGCTTGCGTGTTTGCGTACATATATCAGTCTGCATGTACGGGTCTTGAATTACGATGTGAATATGATACTGTACTGTATAAATAAATGAAATAACCCTTGTTTATATAAAATGTTTTAAATCGCTTATCATTTGTAAAAAAAATTTAAATTAAAATTAAAAAACACATCATCGATTAGAAAATGTTTAATGTTGCAGGATGTATTTACATTGAATGCAAAAAGCTAATAGGATTTTATAAATACTACAATTACAAAGTTTTGCTCATAAAATTAGCAAATTGACGATGGAAACATGGGCAAAAATCATCTTTTGAAAAACAAATTACATTCATTTATTTCTTGTGATTTGAACCCGTTGTTTCGGCTGTTGCACTAGCTAATGAGTAAAATGGATAATATTTAAAAAGCAACATGTATCCTCAGTTTTGACAATGCATAAATTAAATTGTTCTATAAATCTTTTTTCCCTGAGCAGCATGAGATAACATCCCAGTAACAAAAGAACTCAAGTAACTCTTTTTGTGTATAAAATTAAAGCGGTGCCCTCTAGTGGTGAAAAGGCACACATTACAGTATGATTACCCCATTGAAATATATTCAATGTCCAGTTTATGAGGTACAGCTAGCTAAAACCAAAGCAGTCTAATACAACAGTGCTGCAATAAGTCTTCCCTTAATGGAAATCATAATTTTCTTATAGTTTAAGAAAGACATTGATTCAACTTCATGATAATTATGGAGGCTGCAGTTTGGTGCTCTTGAACTATATTGCGTTACGCTGACAGGTTTCTATTATTTTGTCTTAAATTACCTTTTATAGGAATCCGATCACATAATGTATATAACTGATCGTAAACCCGATTCCCTTGTGCTGACATACTACTTTCCAAATGTCCGATGCAAATACCAATCATAGATTATATATATATATATATATATATATATATATATATATATATATATATATATATATATATATATATAAAAAATTCTCTAGAGAAAACGGTGCCACTTTGTAATTACGGCATCAAGGCTTTGGCAGGAAGTGGAACCGTGTGAGGTTTCCCTCCGTTTGGGGGCCCAGCCCTTCCTCTGTGTCACGGATAGAGCTCATGGGAACGGGAGCTGCCCGGGAGACCGAGAACACAATGCCGTCCCGTTAATCTGTGGGCGGTTCCTCCGTTACGCCACACAATGTCTGTTGGTGTTGGCAACGGCAGAAAGCCCTTTTTAAGTGATTAAGTGACCCAGCTTACACGTACATGCACGCACACACGCACGCACACACACACACACACACGTGTGCTCAGGCTCCTTATAAAACTCACACATACACATTTAGAGGTCAAAGCCGGTGTGTCCGCAGCAGTCCGGATCTCGATTGCAGGGCAATCCGTCAACTCAGTTTGCTCTCGACAGAAGATCCTGTTCGCGGCGAGGCGTCGCCCCGCTGTGCAGCCGTAAGGAAGCGGCCTGTTCCGACACAGAAGGGATGACCGGCAGGTGATCGGTCACGTGACTCGAGGGGTCGCTGTGCTCATCGCTCAGGTGGTCCTGGTCCATGATGTCGGTGGTCTCGGAGTCCAGCTCCCGGACTTCTTCTAGGTAGAACCTCTGTGTGAGGCGTCTCATCTGGGGAAGCTCGTAACACGTCTCCAGCAGCACCAGCACAAACACCAAGCCCAGCAGCAAGTAAACTGGGAGAACACACACACACACACACACACACACACACACACACACACACACACACACACACACACACACACACACACACACACACACACACACACACACACACACACACACACACACACACACACACACACACACACACACACACACACACACACACACACACACACACACACACACGACAAATCAAATATCAGTGACTGATAATATCACATCAAGGTTTGGTGATTACATAAAGGGTGTAGTAGCTTGCTTTGTTTAACCTGTCAATCAGAAAAGCTGAAGTGGTAAATTATGGACAAAAGGATGAGCATATTATCAAACATCTAATGAACATATAATAAAATTGTCTAAAAACAACAACCTGAATTCGGATTTTTGTGATTTAAATGTTTTAACCTCAGTTAAAAGGATCACATGTTGCTCTGCAGCAGGGCGTCCCAGACTGGGAGTCGATTATCTCAACAGCTATTTGATGGATTACCAAGAACGTTTCGTGACTCCCTTATTTTCAGTTGATGTATTTCTACTTACAAACGAGAAATTTGCTCAGATTCTTTTTGGGGTTTGTTTGCGTAATAAAGACACAAATCCACCTTCATAGCGGAGGCCTCACAGAACAGTTCGCATGGCTGTAGGCTCTTACACTCTGGTTGCTTTCTCCCTGTGAAATACTTTATACTTTTTCTTCTCAGCGGCTCTAAAATCATTCAGTTGAAACATGACAAGGAAAAAAGAAGAAAAAAAAACGTGTCTCTGGTTTAACGGCTTACAACTCGCAGACTCATCCTGATGGAATTGGTCACCATCCAACGAGGTTGGGAACCACTTCTCTGCTCTTTTTCTAAAATTGAAGAGTTATCGGCTTAGGTTGTTTTTCTTTTTGGAGACAAAAGTCTTTAAGCACCTGTAAGCAAAGCAGTATATTCAGTCACCTGTAATGGCCAGCCTGTAGAGCTGTGGGTGTGGGTTATCCTCTCCACTCTGGGTCTCTCCGGGGACATAATCCCCGAGGCCGATGGTCGTCAGAGAGATGAAACAGAAATACAGAGACTCCAGAAAATCCCACTCTTTCTCCAGGCCGACTAAGATCCACGCAGGGATGATGAGGAGCAGCAGGGTCATGATGAGGGTAAGGCAGGCGGCGTGGATGGCGGCTAACTTCGATTTAGCCAAGGCCCATCGATGGTGGAAATAGGACAACGGACGCAGAGTCACCAGGGCCATAATCCTCTGCACCAGAGCGGTGAGGAGGAAAAGGGTACCCGGGATGCCAAAGAGGGCGTAGAACATGCAGAAGCCCTTCCCTTCGTCGGAGAGAGGAACCGAGTGGCCGTAACCTGAAAACACAACAAAACACGCAGCTTAATTACAGGTGGGACCCTTCTCCAGGAAGCCCTGTGAAGCTCTACACACAAAACAAAACAATCATCAGAAGGACGCGAAAGCGAGGCATAAAGACAGAGGCTCATTCAAGTGTGACGACATCTTTAAATCTAAATGCCATTAAAAATTAAAACACAAAGTGAAGTGTTTTTTAATATTATTAAACAATAATGTTTCAGAGCTTCAGTGGTGTCAATTAAAAAATATATATAGGAAAAACATGCTCATTCTTCTCTGAAAGTATAACCACAGACGTTATTATATACGTATATAGGTAAAATGGGATAATGTATCACTGATGTGTTAATGATACGCGACTTTTCACAATCTGATCTAATTAAAAAAGTTATTGTAATAATAATAATAATCTTCACCTGTTGTGGTCAGCACGGTGCTGGTGAAGAACAGGGAGGACACGAAGTCCCAGTTCCGCCCGCTTCTGTTCCCCAGCACCGTCACCCCGTAGTTACTGGCCTCGAGCGCTCGGGCCAGCAGCTCCTCCAGGCGCGCGTCGGACACGCAGCTGTTGTTGCTCAGGAAGTCCCGTCGGGCCGCCTTCAGCTCGCCACGGAGCTCCTGCTCGTAGGGCCGCTCGATGGCGGAGAAGATCCCGGCGCCGACCAGCAGGTAGAGGATGTAACCGACAACCAGCAGCGCAAAATACAGCGCGGACTGGCGCCGCTCCACGAACCGAGCGCACCCGCAGATCATCGCTCCACTTCCCCGAAAGAAGGACCGTATGTGTGACTTCTTATCCTCTCTCTCTCCCTCTCTCACCGGGGGAACAGGGTCTTCCTCATTCTTCACCTCACTGAAACGGGTGATGACGTCACCCATTCACGGCTCAACAGGTGTGTGTGTGTGTGTGCGTGTGTGCGTGCGTGTGTGTCTCTTCCTGCACGCCCCCCCCCTCCAACCGGTTTAACAGGTTTAGTGTTTTGAGTCATGACAAAGAATTTATTTTTCACCTGAGGCTCAAACTGGAGGTCAACTTGTTCTGGACGCGGATGAATTACTGTGAAACACGTTGATGTATTTTCACAGACACAAAGCAGACGATGGCCAGAGAGAAGAAAACAAAACGATAACATTAATTATTTATTTGTAAGGGCTAGATATTTCCCAGAAATATACATTTACTCGTTGTTTAGTTCTTCCAGGGTGTGTATTTGTACTTTATGAGTACACAGCATCCATTCTGCTGCTGTGTACTTCTATTACAGAGGAAAGTTGTACTTTTTAGAAGTATCTGACAGGTCAATAATGTTTTACAGCAAACACGGAGGGGCCTTTCTGTACTGTACTTTTGGTTTTAATAATTTAATGTCTTTAATTGTCTTTGTTGACAATAGCTACCTCTGTGCTTTTACTTAAGTTTGAATGCATGAATTTAATCATAATGGCGTTTTTTGTTACCATGTGTGCTTACTACATGAATAAATTACTCTAAATTGCTAAACCTTTGATTGTTTAGTTTCTTCTCTCCCAATCATCATTTGTAGTTATTACTTTTACCACTGGGGGGCGCTGGAGACCACATGTCCACAATATTATGTGAAATATAGCTCAGAAAAGAAAAACGATTTGAAGTGTTTTTTATTATTAAGTTATTTTTATTATTAATTACCACCAGACAATTGCATAGTGCTTCTCTACTCACTCCATCATGTATTTATCCAGCCATCACCACCTTTCATATCTGGCAATAAATAATTATTTACAACAGTTTGCAAATAAAAAGCAAAGAGAAGTTACAATCATTAGAGATGCTGTCTGAGTCTTACAGTAATATACAGCGAATGAGAGCCTCAAATCAATACCGTCGCATAAAAGGTGATAGATAGATGATGGCTAATTGATCGTTTCCGCCTTTGTCCAGCCAAAGCCATCAATTAGTGAGCTGGTGTCTCCCAGTTGTATTAAGCATTTCTGAAATTAATGTGGATCTCTGGTGGGTTGTTGAAGAGTTTCCTGAATATCCCACGGAAATAATTCAGTTATCTGGGGAGGAAATTAAGAAAAACAAGTCACAGATATCAGAGACACACGGATCAGTACTTCATACTTCTCCTCCACTGAAATCCAGAAGGCAATATTGTACTTTTTACCCCACAGCAACGCACACTCACATTTTCTGTCTTTTAAAAAAATAATTTATTAAATAATTTTAAAAATATATATTTTAATCGATAATACTGTGAAAATCTAACATCAATTAGCTTGAGGCTTAAAATAAACCCAGTGGGTTTTCTGGGTTATATTTGTTATCTCTGCTTTGCCTGTGTATTTCTAAATTGTGCAAGTAAACATAAACTTTTACAAAGAATTGTTGATTTGTGTCCATGTGATTTCCCTTCTAAACTTCTCATACGGTTTTAAATAACTCCTTTAAATAACTGTTTATGGCACCAATTGGTGAAATTATCCAGTATTTTAGAAGAGAAAAAAAACTATTAGACAAAATAAGAAAAATGACATACATTTGTGTAGAAAATGTTGCTGCTAATATGTCTTTTATTTAAGGAGGATAATGCAGGACTTTCCCTTGTAATGGAGTATTTTTACATTGTTGTTTTTACTTCAGGGGTCTGAGTACTATGTCTTACCTCTGCACTCGTATCTGAGGTCTGAGAAGAGGACTTGTTCCTGAGAGAAGACAAACAGGCCCAGTCTGCCTCCAGCCAGCGAGTGGTCGTACACGGCGCCCGAGTCGGATAAAATCCCCCTGCCCTCGTACACCACCACCCTGCAGAACATCAAAGCCAACACCACCATGCGGAGCACCTTTTTAACATACATGTTGTTATTTCTTCATGTATTTCCCTTCTGGATGCATATTTTACAATTTATTCATTGAACAAAATCAAGGACATGATGTCCAAACGGAGCCGAGTAGCAAAGATCCAACATATTAATGTGAGCTTGTCCTTCACAAACAAAGAACAGGAGCCTCTCTTCAGTCTCACATTCAATATGCGTACAGTCGCACAGTCCTTCTATACAATCAGTCAGTACCCAGAATGCAACACAGCCTTGTTTTGCATCCCCTGAGATAGACTTTTTTAAGATTATTTATATAATTTGACCAACCTCCCTGTAGCACTAATACAATTGTTCTCTCTATGTGCCCATAAACGGCACAAGTTTGTTTTTTCTTTCTTTGAAAGTCTATTAATGTGAAGTTCAACAAGTAGATGTGGCAGGTTGAGGAGATCCAAAAACAACAACAAAAGTTAATTACGATGTTATCATAAAATAACTCTTGGGAGATTGATGATGTCCTCGAGCACGAGCACATCTGTGGGGGATTTTAGTTTTTCTTCAAAAAAAGGTGGCACTAAATGTGATTTTCACAAATTTAGGAAATTATTTAGTGGAGCAGATTACTGCTCCACTAAATAAAGTATATGAACTGAACTGGTGCAACACCAGTGTCGTTGCACGTTTGATCCCATAAAAGACTTTACTTTACAGAGTTGCCGGACGTTTTTAGGTATGCTTTAATGTTTTAGGGTTTAGAGACTTTAATCCTCATCCTACCAACAGGTTGGGGCTGCTGCATATCTGAGAGGTATACTTTTTGTCATATCTCACAGGTGCTTCGTTCCATCATTCAAATTTTTCCTGACGATGTGTCCCATTTGGATCATGAAACATACCTAAATACAAATTATGTATACGTGGTGTGTAGTAAATGAGCTGAACACTGGTATGGTCTTTTTTTAAATGCCAGGCCATTATCAAAAGGTTTTAACTGTAAATAAAAAATGAGAAGTTTAATGTGAATGTAGAGGTACTTAGAAGGAGTTGTTTTTCCTCTAAGGAGGACCAGAAACCTTGGTGGTTTCCATGATCATAATCCAGCTGTGGATAATTATGCTTTAACTCGTAAAAACGGTTTGTATAAATAATATGGTCTGTTTGTGACCGTCCTTGCCAATAGAAATACATGTAACTACTTTATTTAACAGAGCAATGTTTTCCATTAAAAATAAAGAAAAAAAACACAAAGAGAGTAATGTATGCACTACTTCTGGATATTCGTGGGATATTCCCATTCAGGAATCTTTCTTGAATAAATCTAACCAGGGTTAGATTCTCCAGTGATGAGAATTGACACTTTATATGATGTCTTTGTACCTGATGAACCCGGTCTTGGGTCTGTGGATGAGGTGCATACGGTAGGCTGTGTAGTCTTTCCAGCCAATTTTATTGGGATCGTGCCACAATGTTCTGACCTGAAAAACACACGCACACACACACACACACACACACACACACACACACACACACACACACACACACACACACACATATATTTATATATATATAAATGTCAGGAGGGGGGGGAGAAAGCTGATATTTACTGAGCCGGTCTTCAAGGTGGTTTTAGGGAAGGTTTATCTGTTCAAATAAGACATTCAGTGTGATTTATGACAAGCAGAATATAAAAAGCCCGGTTCGTGCCTGGTGTCTGGTGTTTCCCGTGTGCCACAGGGCGTTGCGTAGATACTCTCCCGGCCCGGTGGTGGAGTTGACCAGCTTAATCGAAACTCCCGCTGTGCCAAAAGCTTTGGACGGCTTTTTCTCCCAGTAGGCCTGAGACACCTGCTCTCGTGGAAAGAGAGAAAGAACGTGGAGGACACAAGTGAGTGAAGGTTATGATGACATGTGTACACACGGCTAAGGAACACACAAAGAAGTTTGAAAGCCTTTTTATTTGATGCACTTTTTTTGTAATATAAATGGTTTCAGTGCATAGGAGAGGAATGTTTAGGAGGTTATAATCAAAGATATATTTGAAGATGAATGAAGATGGATAGAACTTTTGATTCAAACCCTAAATTAAAAGGGGAAATGAGGTTAAATTGCAACTAAAATGCTTTTTGGTCAACAAATCAAATTACTTCTATATATATGCAACAATTCAACAATAAAATAAAGATGAATAACTAAAATAACAAAAACACACAAATATGTATTCCTACGTTAATCTGCCATATATACTCTTATTTATGAGCAACAAATTATTTCTCAGACGCATAAAGAGTGTGTGTGTGTGTGTGTGATGTGCTTTACTTCAACCTTATTAACAATGTATCCCATGTAGTATCCCCACTTTGCCCCATATGTCTTAGTCCTGTCCTTTTGAACTAATATTAATGTGTTCGTATGCCACTTCTGCAAACTCTGTATCCCCACAATTTATCATTATGATGTGCTTTCCCACCATTAAACTGATCTGAACTTGGCCATGTTTTTTTAAACATTCATGAACTTATCATCAATGTAAAAGGCCGCATTCAAACCTCACCTGTTTCCACATGACGACATAGAAGCGTCGGCTGGACTGGTAGGCGAACACAATGCCTGCGTAGTCGTCATCTCGCTTGGTATTCACATAAAATGTCACACTGAAGTCCACAGCGCTGAACTTATCATATCCTGTTCCAACAACAGGATATTATTATTAATATACGGTACTCTTTTAGGGGTTACGTTTTTCTCTTAATCTCACCTAAAGCGATGCCAGGGTCCGAGTTGGCCGTCTGCAGCAGCTCGGTGCCTTGGCTGCGGATCACCCAGAGAGGCTCAGACTGCGTGGTGCCTTTAGGGTCCAACAAAACAACCTGAAACTTCCTGAAGTCTGTAGACCGAATGTCCTGGTTCAGTGGACATGGATCCAGCCCGTCGGGAATACTGTCATTGTCAAAGTCATCAAAGCATGCATCTCCACTTCTATCACCTGCAAGAGGGAGGAATTAGAAGAAATTTAATTTTCTGGATTCATTCTTACTTATTGTATCAGCACTTGTTCACATCTGCATCATGATCACATCTGTAGAGATATTCTCATCTCTACTGATTCAGTTTTAGAAGCTTTTATAGGTGCTTTTGTTTGTTAGTAGAACCACCGACCGTCAGTGTCCAGCTGGTCTCTGTTAGGCACCAGTCTGCAGTTGTCCCGGTCGTCGGGGATACCATCGTTGTCGTCGTCATGGTCACAGACGTCTCCCTTCCCGTCCTTGTCGTGGTCGGCCTGGTTGCTATTGGCAATGTAGGGACAGTTGTCGAGAGAGTTTTGGTGGCCGTCCTCATCGATGTCCTCTTTGTCGTCACACATGTCCCCCACCAAGTCGCCGTCAGAGTCAAGCTGCAGACACACACAACATATTTTTTAAAATAGTCTTAGATCACAAGTTTACTTCCACCAACACACAGACCTCCAAGGTTTCCTTTTCGTGTATTACACAAATTAAAAAAAATCATCCATTCAACTGATTTATTGCCAGTGCCACTAATAAATTAGATTGGTTTTGTTGGATCCCTGTGGTAAAATATACACCTCATTCCAGATGTTCTGTGAGGCAACGCTGCCACCATCAATATAACAAATATCATTTTTTTCCATCAGATATTTGTGTGCTTTTAAGACATTTGTGGGTTCTTTGAGGAACCTGCAGTGGGTTGTGCAGAAGGGGACAGTTGTCACACTGGTCTCCAACACCATCCAGGTCTGTGTCCCTCTGGTCGGTGTTGTAGATGAAGGGGCAGTTGTCTCGGTCACTCAGAACCTCTGGAGAAAGACACACAAACACACACACACACACACACACACAGCAGATGAATGGCATGCCATTCGGGTTTTACACTTCCATTACAAATTACAAAGACACAGAGAGCACTATAAATCAGGACAAAATTTGGGCAATGGAGTATTTATTATTACATTTATATTTCAAGAGCAACTTAACACTAAATCTACTTTGAATTGATCCTGGTCCCAGCCGTGCTCATTATCACATATTTTACTTTCCCTTTTTCCTATTAAAATCAAGTAATTCTGTCCTTTAAAACCAAATCAAAGGCAGTTTGAATGGTAAGTCTGATTATCTATGGCTAATCAGTCGGATATAGGCTATAGGTGTGTGATTTTGACATATTGACCCGGGGTAAAAAAGCAGAGCTGAGAACTTGAAAGATCACCTAAATGTGCCCTATAAAGAGGATATTGAGTTGTTGAACATATTTGCTCGATGGAATACATAAAACATATTATTGCTCATAGAAAAAAATGGAAAGTGAAAAACAAAATCAATTGATGGATGAATGTTCGACGGATTGAATCAATAAATAATGGAATAATAATGGTCTTAACTAATAGTTGGATGAGGTAACTGCATGTTCCAGGCCTGGTGTTGCTCCTACCATCTCCATCAATGTCAATGCTGCAGGCGTCTCCCTCTCCATTGTCATCAGTGTCTGTCTGCTGCGGGTTGCTATCAAACGGACAGTTATCACAGCGGTCCCCGACCCCGTCTATGTCGGAGTCAAACTGCCGGGGGTTGTACACCAGCGGGCAGTTGTCCTGTGCCAAACACACACATTAGTACGCACACACGCACACACACGCACACACACACTCACACACACACACAGGGGATGTGATACATTGGCCTGTTTTCAGTCATGGCATCCTGAAAGTTCCCCCCCGTGTCTGTGCCACAGTCTCACCCTCTCATCTCTGATGTCGTCGTTGTCGTCATCGGGGTCACAGGCGTCTCCCTGTCCGTCCTTGTCCAGGTCTTCCTGTCCAGAGTTTGGTAGCGTCGGGCAGTTATCCTGCAGCCAATCACAACTCGGCTTCGTGAAAATCCCATCCAATCAGAACACAGCCGGCCAATCAAGATTGCGTTTTATCATTGTTCTACCTTTTGACAGTGATAGGTTGCATTCTGTTTGCAGGGTAATCTGGTGTTGGGCCAGCCGTCCAGATCGGAGTCTTCTCCACACAGGAAGCCGTCGCCAGCGAACCCAACAGCGCACACACACTTGAACAAAACTTCAGACGCCAGGCCCAGGTACACACACTCAGCGTACTTGTGGCAGGTGTGTGTGTTGTCTTTGCAAGGATTGTGTGGCTCGCACACCTACGACAAAAACAAAAACATTTGAGAATTACAACTCGGGGGGGAAAGTACTCCAGACAAAAGTAAAAGCATGTTCAAAGAGGAGAACACATGCCTGCCTGGTCTTCTGGGCCTCCTGCAGTCCGAGGCCGTACGGCTGGCTGCCTTTAAAGCGACGAGGACAGGGCAGGCAGTAGAAGCCAGGGTCTGTGTTTACACACTCTGTCACACACACACTCTCCACTTCACACTGCAGAGAAGGGATTAGCCATGCGCAGCATATCAAACAAGAACAGTAAATACAAAGATGTGACAGCT
The DNA here is from genome assembly GCF_009769545.1 of Cyclopterus lumpus. Lineage (NCBI taxonomy): Eukaryota > Metazoa > Chordata > Actinopteri > Perciformes > Cyclopteridae > Cyclopterus > Cyclopterus lumpus. Next base: position 13,676,740 of record NC_046984.1, read on the forward strand.
GATGTGTACAGGATCAGACTCGGCGAGATTTACTTCCTCCGAGATGAACACTATGTCTGGTTAGGTGATCCAGGGCCTTCAGTTAGAGGCTGGAGGTTGAACTCTGACCCATTATAGCTTTTACAATCTGCATGGTGTGCAAAGGTGATTTAAGAAGGACCAGAGAAAAACTTTCAGCATCTAAAAAATATTTGATCACAGATTCGTGATAACAAACACTCAAAATAAGTTGACGGTGGGGAATTTTCATTATTGGTATAATATATTACTGTCTAGAAGTAAAATATATATATATATATATATATATATATATATATATATATATATATATATATATCTGTATACTTCTCTATAGATTGCCATTTGTATCTGTTATTTATGCAGAGGGACTTTATTATTCATGACCTTATTTAAGATTGTTTAGTTTTTTCACTGAAAATTATGTGTATCTGTGATTCAATACAAAATATTAGTCTCTTAACAAAAAGTAAGCTAAAGTATGTTTTAGTGCCATTTTAGTTTTAAACATATTTTGAATATTGTCAGTATAATGAAATTACATTTTCATATCACAGTGCATACTGTAGATATGGCCTTGGAAGAGTACTGGTGAGTAATTTAATTATTACCTCATTCTCATCTTCACAGTGAGTGCCGTTTCCATTGAAACCCAACGGACAATGTCCACACTCCCATGATCCATCGCTGTGTGATGTGCACTCCACTCCAGGAAAACATGGATTTGAGAGCAAACATGTGTCTGGAAACACACACAAATGTGCATAAAATAGACACAATACAGTCCAAGATTACATTTATATATATGAATCATTTGTCTGTTCAGTCCTGAGCCTCGATAATTGAATAAAGGCAGAATAACCGCTGCAGGATATTATCTTGTAATCCTTTGTGAATTGAAAATGTGAATCATCCAATAAAAAAAGATCATGTTGTGCATGCATGTAAGGCTTAGCCTACTTATTGGATCACATCTGCGTACACAGTTAGATGTAGCTACAGCCTGAGGGATACGTTTACCTAGAGGACATGGTTGTTTGTTACAGGCTTCATAGTCCACAGCGTCTCCAACGCAAGGCTTCCCACCGTGCTGAGGGGCGGGGTTCAAACACTCCCGCTGGCGACTCGTAAGACCTCCGCCACACGACTCTGAGCACAGTGACCACTCAGTCCAGCTCGTCCAGCCTCCAGCAACTACACACGGACACGTTGTTTACCTGTAAGCCAGCTGAGTACTCCAGTCCGGCGTGCATGTGCATGTGTAAACTCACCGGGGCAGAGTGTATTGTTGCACGGCTGCGTCTCCTCGGCGCTGCCCGTGCACCCTCTGCCCCCCTTCTGGGGCGGAGGGGTGTCGCAGAGACGAACCCGTGTGATGCTGCCGTCTCCACATGTGGTTGTACACGCAGACCAAGGAGACCAAAGGCCCCAGTTCCCATCAGGACGCGCTAGATATGAATCAAGCGCATACAACTTGTAAAAAGTCCAGGTTTCTTTTGTATAAAAGCCTGGAAAGGTCTCAAAGCAGAATTCAACACAGAGCACCACAACCACGGTTCCACACTGCGTGTACAACAATATGTTTCCAATTAGGATTCCTATCTCTAAAATCTATTTATCTGAAATTCCATACTTTTGGGCTCTATTCAATTTTTTCCCTCGGACCGGCCAAATAATCACCCAAAAGAATTAAATAAAATTAGACTGAAGACAGATGAGACATGCAGAGGGCTGTCCTACCCTTGCGGTCACACTTCATCGGCATGCAGCTGCGAGTTTGGACCGACGGGCCGGCGCAGGACGGCTTGATGTCATTGCAGGATCGGCCTCTTTGCTGCCCTCCCCGTCCACAGGTGACCGAACAGTGGGTCCACTCAGACCACGGGGACCAGTCGTTTTCATTATCTATAAAACCATGCACACACATACACTGTCGGTATACCTTTGTCAAATGTTGTGATCTTTACGCGCTAGTTGCAGAAAAACCAAACTCACCGAGACAGATAGGACAGCACTCTCCATCGATAAAGGATGTATAGATGCAGGAGAGTGGAGGGCAAGACACCTGCTGACACACCACCTTTCCATCCTACTCAAGGTGAGGAAAACACATAGAATCAGCATTGTTAACAATATTATCTGTCAAACCGTGTTAGTTTGAGCCAAATGTGCTAAATGCCAGTCCTTGCAGAGTAATGAATAGTATGCTGTCATGGCTCATGGTTTGGCTACTGCCTCAATCCCTCCTTGAAAAAGAATGTGTTATAAAGAGAAACAGACATGAAACAGAGTGGAGGATGAATTAGGTATGAAATATCGGCGACTAACAAAGGCAGCTCTGAAAAATAAATGAAACCATATTGGATACAAGTGAAAGGTACGGTAAGTATCTCCCCAACTTGTTAGCAGATTTTTAAAAAATTGTGGAAAAAATATCCTCATGCGCTTTCTTGCCAAGAGTTGGATCGAATACCGCTCTGAAGGGTGGGATCAATCTTCTTATCAATATTAGAGCCGAAGGATTCGCTGTCCTTTTTTTGTTCCAAGATTTTAAGAGTCACAGTCAAACCTTGAGACTTAATGTTGTGGCCTTCAAGTCCCAAGTTAGGTTTAGTCTAGTATACGACCAGAGACGGTAAATATGTTAAACAAAATAACAGAGAGAATTAGACTTAGACTTACACTCAGTGTAACAGTTGTTCAACACTGACCTGGCAAGCACAGGCGGTGCAGCTGTCCACCTCCCAGTCCTCCCCCTGCTCGTACACCCGTCCATCCTGCATACACCAGACCTCCCCGTCTCTGTCAAGATCATTGACATCACCGCTGCCACCAAGGCGGCTGCTGCTGCTGCCACTGTTGCCACTGTTGCTGTTGCCGCTGCTGCTGCCACTGTTGCTGCCACTGTTGCCACTGTTTATGCTGCCACTGTTGCCACTGTTGCTGTTGCCGCTGCTGCTGCCACTGTTGCCACTGTTGCCGTTGCCACTGTTTCTGCTGCCACTGTTGCCGTTGCCACTGTTGCTGTTGCCACTGTTGCCACTGTTGCCGTTGCCACTGTTTCTGCTGCCACTGTTGCCGTTGCCACTGTTGCTGTTGCCACTGTTTCTGCTGCCACTGTTGCCGTTGCCACTGTTGCTGCCACTGTTGCCACTGTTTATGCTGCCACTGTTGCCACTGTTGCCACTGTTTCTGCTGCCACTGTTGCTGTTGCCACTGTTTATGCTGCCACTGTTGCCACTGTTGCTGTTGCCGCTGCTGCTGCCACTGTTGCCACTGTTGCCGTTGCCACTGTTTCTGCTGCCACTGTTGCCGTTGCCACTGTTGCTGTTGCCACTGTTGCCACTGTTGCCGTTGCCACTGTTTCTGCTGCCACTGTTGCCGTTGCCACTGTTGCTGTTGCCACTGTTTCTGCTGCCACTGTTGCCGTTGCCACTGTTGCTGCCACTGTTGCCACTGTTTATGCTGCCACTGTTGCCACTGTTGCCACTGTTTCTGCTGCCACTGTTGCTGTTGCCACTGTTTATGCTGCCACTGTTGCCACTGTTGCTGTTGCCACTGTTGCTGCCACTGCTGCCGTTGCTGCCGCTGTTCCGGCTGCCACTGTTGCTGTTGCCACTGTTGCTGTTGCCACTGTTGCTGTTGCCACTGTTGCTGTTGCTGCCATCTTTCCTGTTGCCACTGCTGCCGTTGCTGCTGCTGCTGTTTCTGTTTCTGCTGTTTCTGTTGCTGCTGCTGCTGTTATTGCTCAGCTCAGCCAAAGATATCCGAATCTCTTCATTTTCTTTTGACTGAGAATCCAAAAAACATAAAAAAATCCTTACCGAAAACTACATTTTAAAGCTTATATATTTTGGCTGGTATTGTTTTCACCTTGTACGTCTGTGTGTGTGTGTCATCATGGTAAATGTGGTCCTGGAGACACCTTCTGTGTCTTCTGAGTACTCTCAGGTGTTTCTATGCCTATAGCGTTACAACCACGCACGCAAATCTACAGTCGAGATCAAAACGAAGGCAGAGTTCGAAGATGGGTGTGTTCTGAGCAAAAGCACCAGACGTATGGGGGTGAATGTGGGGAAGGCCCCGCAATTTAGATTTTCCCTTTATTGGTACACAGAGATCGATTGTATGCGAGTGGATTGGCAGCTGACTTGATTAGCAGCCAACATTTTAAGTCTCGTGGTATTTTTTATGCATGTTTCTTTCCCCTAAAAAATCACCAGGACATTTACCACAAACCACAGGGCTTCATGCCAGAAAAAAGGATGTTGCTGCTTGTTCCATTTGCTCTGGAAGAAGAGCTACTCCGTTGGTTTTGTCACACAAATTTCCCATAAAACTCAAACCTGTCAAATTTAAAGCGCATTGCAGACGCTGGAAGACGTAGACAATGCTTTCTGCAATTGTTTGTTCAAACACTAAAAACGAATCAAATATATATATATGTATATTTACAATATATTATTGATGTTAAACTGTGCATTTTCATGTGTTTAAAAATCTTCAGATGATGCATGTGCATTCGTGTTTTTCTATGTCTTACTACTCTCTCCAGGTCTTCAAGCAGGTTGTTGGTCACGATACGCAGGCCTTGGATCTCAGTGAGCAAGCCCACCAGCTCCTCGCATGGATGACGACAGACTTCTGACGACACATTGTCGACCTTCGCACCACCTGCACCTGTAGAGGAGGCACACGCATGTGCGGAGTCTGTGCTGGGTTTTATACTTAAGTTAACGATGGAGAAAAAGAGGTGAGGAAACTGTACGTGCATGATATTTGAATGCAGTTTATTCCGTGTGTGGTACCTGCGCACACAGCCGCTGCAAAGAGGAATATCAAAAGCCCGGGGGAACCTCTCAGTGGACTCATTCCTGTTCACACATAAATCGCATATGCAGTCATAATAAAATATATACCACCGATAACTGCACAATACAAGCAGGACTGCTGCCAAGGAGATAGAAGAAGGAGAAGAAGAAGAAGAAGAAGAAGAAGAAGAAGAAGAAGAAGAAGAAGACGAAGAAGAAGAAGAAGAAGAAGAAGAAGAAGACGAAGAAGAAGAAGACGAAGAAGACGAAAAAGAAGAAGAAGAAGAAGAAGAAGACGAAGAAGAAGAAGACGAAGAAGAAGAAGAAGACAAAGAAGAAGAAGACAAAGAAGACGAAAAAGAAGAAGAAGAAGAAGAAGAAGAAGATGAAGAAGAAGAAGAAGAAGAAGAAGAAGAAGAAGAAGAAGAAGAAGAAAGAAGAAGAAATTAACCTTGCATACCTGCGTACGCCTCGCTGTTCTCCACAATTAGAAATCACGGCTGGTTGTCTCGTCCACTCTGCAGCTCCACAGGGTCTTTAATGGAATGTCTGCCTCCTCGTCTTCTTCCTTATTTCCTTGTCTCCATGTTTCCTTCTCACCGGACTGAGGCTTATCAGCAGAGCATTCCCAGTAAAGTCCAAAAGAAACAAGCAGGAAAGAGGTTGTTGAGGGGGAAGTCTGAGTGAAGAACATGCAGACAGCTCGGTTAGTTCTGAAGTTCTAATGTGAATGGTTATGTATTTGTTTAAGAGTGTAGTGTGTGCGTGTGCGTGCGTGTGCGTGCGTGTGCGTGCGTGTGCGTGCGTGTGCGTCCGTGTGCGTGCGTGTCCGTGCGTGTGCGTGTTCGTGCGTGTGCGTGTGTGTGTGTGTGTGTGAGAGGCAGAAGCTATATATTACCCATCTGTCTGGCGATGAACTGGGCTGCATATTATCTCCCAGCGAGAAACCCAGCTGGATGGAAGGAACTTGTATGTGTGTGTGTGTGTGTGTGTGTGTCAATGCAGACACATCATTTACACTCTCCAAATTGAGAAATGCACGCAAACATGCACTCGCACATTGATACACACATACACACACACACACACACTTATTGGCTCCCTCAGTTTTTCCAATATTTTAGGAGCGAGAAAACTGCCATCACCATAAATCACTATAGTGAAAACAAGAAGCTTGATTTGTGTGTGTGCGTGTGTTTGTGTGTTTGTGTGTGTGTGTGTGTGTGTGTGTGTGTGTGTATTTGTTCATTTGTTTTTTTTCTGCCTGCAAAAGATCATGAGGTAAAGATGAGCAAGCTTGTGGCATTCAAAAACATCTACTCCCTTTGGGACTTTCACCTCTCTTTCCTACCACTCTCTCTCTCTTTTTTCCTCCATCACTTCCCTCCCTTCTTCCCCCCTCACTCTGTCTCATTATCTCTCTCTCTTTTCCTCCATCGCTTCCCTCCCTTCTTCCCCCCTCACTCTGTCTCTTTATCTCTCTCTCTCTTTTCCTCCATCGCTTCCCTCCCTTCTTCCCCCCTCACTCTGTTTCTTTATCTCTCTCTCTCTTTTCCTCCATCGCTTCCCTCCCTTCTTCCCCCCTCACTCTGTCTCTTTATCTCTCTCTCTCTTTTCCTCCATCGCTTCCCTCCCTTCTTCCCCCTTCACTCTGTCTCTTTATCTCTCTCTCTCTTTTCCTCCATCGCTTCCCTCCCTTCTTCCCCCCTCACTCTGTCTCTTTATCTCTCTCTCTCTTTTGCTCCATCGCTTCCCTCCCTTCTTCCCCCCTCACTCTGTCTCTTTATCTCTCTCTCTCTTTTCCTCCATCGCTTCCCTCCCTTCTTCCCCCCTCACTCTGTCTCTTTATCTCTCTCTCTCTTTTGCTCCATCGCTTCCCTCCCTTCTTCCCCCTTCACTCTGTCTCTTTATCTCTCTCTCTCTTTTCCTCCATCGCTTCCCTCCCTTCTTCCCCCTTCACTCTGTCTCTTTATCTCTCTCTCTCTTTTGCTCCATCGCTTCCCTCCCTTCTTCCCCCCTCACTCTGTCTCTTTATCTCTCTCTCTCTTTTCCTCCATCGCTTCCCTCCCTTCTTCCCCCCTCACTCTGTCTCCTTATCTCTCTCTCTCTTTTCCTCCATCGCTTCCCTCCCTTCTTCCCCCCTCACTCTGTCTCTTTATCTCTCTCTTTTCCTCCATCGCTTCCCTCCCTTCTTCCCCCCTCACTCTGTCTCTTTATCTCTCTCTCTCTTTTCCTCCATCGCTTCCCTCCCTTCTTCCCCCCTCACTCTGTCTCTTTATCTCTCTCTCTCTTTTCCTCCATCACTTCCCTCCCTTCTTCCCCCTTCACTCTGTCTCTTTATCTCTCTCTCTCTTTTCCTCCATCGCTTCCCTCCCTTCTTCCCCCCTCACTCTGTCTCCTTATCTCTCTCTCTCTTTTCCTCCATCGCTTCCCTCCCTTCTTCCCCCCTCACTCTGTCTCTTTATCTCTCTCTCTCTTTTCCTCCATTGCTTCCCTCCCTTCTTCCCCCCTCACTCTGTCTCTTTATGTCTCTCTCTCTTTTCCTCCATCGCTTCCCTCCCTTCTTCCCCCCTCACTCTGTCTCCTTATCTCTCTCTCTCTTTTCCTCCATCGCTTCCCTCCCTTCTTCCCCCCTCACTCTGTCTCTTTATCTCTCTCTCTCTTTTCCTCCATTGCTTCCCTCCCTTCTTCCCCCCTCACTCTGTCTCTTTATGTCTCTCTCCGTCTCCCTCGCTCTCCCTGTTCGGTCGTCTCCCCGCTGAGTCAAAGAGGCATCATCATCCTGAATCATATTTTCCATCTGTGGACTCCGCTCGTGGAATAATGAATCTCACAGATGTGTGCACACATGCACGTGCACTCATGCAAGCGCCTGTGCCCATACAAACACATCCCCGGATACTTAGAAAACATCACAACGAAGAACACATATAGGAACAGACGTCTTCCTGGACATGGTTCAGCCATGGAGTGAAAGCAGGTGCTGTCGCTGCTCTGAGAAGCAGAAAAAAAAGACTTCAGGTAAAGACTTGGGTGAGATTGCTCGTGGACCGATATGCCGAGTGGAGGCACATTCTGCTCATGGGATCTCTCAAAGTGTGTGACTCTGGCAGTCTTCCCCTGTGGTTATAGACAGAAGTGTGTCAAAATAAAGGGCACCCTGTGTGTTTCAGAAAGGTGAGATTGATTAAAGGTTGCTGGACTGCTAGACAGAGCCGCAGAAGGCCGGGTGGAGAACACTTTGTGCAATGAGACAGCTTTTGCAGCAATTTTTTCAATTTCTCTGAAAGTAACCAGACCAGAGAACTAAAGGGGCTTGTGCATTGTGCTCTAAGCCCTCTGGGTTGAGCAGCAACCTTATAGGCCAATAACGTGCAATTGCCTCACCGCTCTTAAGCATGCACTGGTCAGAGTATTACATGGGCTTAAAGTAAATGGGTTTACATGGAAGGGTGCACAGTAATGGAAGAATGGAGAAGGTCTGGGACAAAGGTGTTGCCGATGATATCATGACTGGAACATTAAAGTCAGTGTACAGGTAAACAAGTGTGTTTGTGGTGTGCAGCCAAATCACACAAGCATGACTTTGCCTGCTGAGCTTTATGATGAAGAAAAAAGTTGAACAAAAAAAATTCCAATAGAGGTGGTGATTCACTCAAGGCGCCAGACAGACACAGCGTGAACCAAAGAACAGCCACAGTAGGTCAGTAGAACAGGAGAGGCGCATGTATCCTTTTATCAGATCATCTTTTTATTCTGCAGATTAATTTGTAGCTCACACATACAGCGCCTCTGGGATTAGTAGTCCAGAATGATGCCTTCCAGGCTTCCTCCTGAAAGAGTTCATGTATCAAAGCCTTGACGTATTGGACTCAGTGGTGGTGAAATCGAACCCAGACCACAGAGTAACGCACTGTCTCCCGCAACCTGTGGGCTCGTCATTCTGTCTGTGCGTCACGGCACGCGCATGCAGGCCCCCCGGTGGGCACCTGCAGAGGTGACGGGGCGGAACCGGCCCTCAGGGCTTTGCACAGCTCAATTATAGCGTGACACACTTTCCCCTGTGATCGCCTGCCTTCCACCTGGTCTCTGGCCACAGCGGATTAGTACAGCTCCAACGTCGGCGGAGCGCATCTCAGAAGGCGCAACATTCATTAGATTGAATAGGGGGAAACGGGGGCTTTTCTTTACCCGTTTGACGCATTCAGCAGAAAGGTGACCTGACATATCGGTGGGACATGACTGTGGATGGGGATGTGCCTGGGTTTGTCCCTCAGAAGGAGATCGTGTATAACGGCCTGCTGCCGTACTCCGAGCGGCTGGAGCGGGAGGCCACGGAGCTGCTGGCGGAGATCAAAGCGAACCTGTCCAGAGCTGTGCTCCTCAGAGAGCTGTGGCCCGGGGTCGCCTTCTGGTCCCGGAAACTCTTCTCGTAAGTGTTAAAAGCCAGATTGTCCTCCGGATACAAACTACATCAAGTCAAAGCCATAGTTACTCACTCAGGATTCAGAATGATGGTCTATACAGCAGATCATGTAGGCTGGAAATGAAACTTAAATACACATTTCTCTCAATAGCCTATGCGTTACAATGGGCCACAGTGGAATGATAACACTATAAGCTTTACAAATGTGTAATATTATTTGTTACATTTCAATTATTTGGAATTTTTTATATACATGTGTCAGCATTTCCTTACAGGTGGCCACACCTATAATACAAGTTGACTTTATAACCTAACTATTGGGTACTAAGGGCCTCCAGAAAAGGAGAAAGCTGTGCGCTCAATGTGTTTAAAGGATATGGGTCCGCTGCAGGAAGCAGGAGGGGGTCTATGTTCCCGGATGGTAACCTGTCCTCACCTCTACCCTCAGGTTTCTGAAGCTGTACGGCCGGATGTTCAGTAAAGACGACCACATTCTCTTCATCAAGCTGCTCTATGAGTTGGTCACGCTGCCGGACCTGGAGCCTCACATGATGCAGAGCTACGCCAGGCTGCTCATTCAGCTTCTCAAGTGGGTGTGACACAAACACACACACACGCACACACACACACACACACACACACACACACACACACACACACACACACACACACACACACACACACACACAAACACACACACACACAGATGCATGAGGCATCTCTGATTTCCTCACCCTCAGCCACACAGTGATGGAGCTGGGAGACCTGTAGCCTTTTTTTTTGTGCCCTTTGGTGTCCTTTAATATAATGAGATCAGAGAGCAGGCAAACATCACCGTGCGACACAATGGTGTACCGATGTCGTGTCCCATGACGTGGTAAAGTGGATTCTTCACTTACCGCTCTGGCATTTGGATTGCTGCCATTTTGGAGCTTTAAAACAACCTGCAGACTGGAGAGAAGAAAAACTAAAGGAAAGCACAGATATCTCCGTGAAGGCTGCACAGTCCTCTGAATGTGTGATTTCTGTCTAGAAAATGTTGCATCTGCATCAAATTAAACAAGGTCATATGTATTTATTCAAGTAAGTGCATGAGGCGAATTCTTAAGAAAATAGCAAACAATTTATAAAGAGCCCAATCTTCAAACTTTATTAAAAGAAAGTGTCTGGCAACACTGACGTTTTGATAGACCTTTAGTATACAATAACCTGAATCACTGCCCAATCAAGATTGTGTCTGTGTTGATGGACTGACCATTTTAATGGCACTCAGTCTGACTTTTAGACTACAGCAATAAGAACTGCATGTATATGTTTGTGGAAGTTACAAAAGCCACATGACAATCGAATTGTGTTTATGGAGGACAGAGGAAATACCTCCGGTATACAACCAAACTACTTCATTACAGGTAAAGGTTCTTAATTCACAACCCTTCTAAAGTTAAAAAATAAATAAATAAATACAGTACTCAATAGCACTGTATGAAAAGTAAAAGTAGAACAATATAGTTTAAGTAGCATTTCACAGTTTTCCCTTTGAGATGGAGCTAATTTTAACGTACAGTTCAGTCGTATTATCCCACGTGTCCCAACATATGGCTGTGGGCTTCCTCGAAAAGGTCACAAACTAAATATTGTGGGGACATTAGATGATTGATGGGGTGCAGGAAAAAGGAAAGAGCCAAGTTATTTTCTATTTGGTCTTTTCATTTTTCTTTTTTGGAGGCATCAGACTGTTAGAACTGACTTAGAAGTTTGGAAATGAAATCTCTCCTTTTGGTAGAACTGTTAACAACTCATAGACATCTTAAACGTGACATGGGGCCCCGGATGTATTTTTAGTAATGAACAACGAGCCAAAAAGATTGGGGTTTTGTAGCCATGAAAAATTAAAAAAATTATATCAATCTGAAATACACGTGGAGTAAAAAGTCCCTCTGAAATATAAAAGTTTAAAGTAACAGAAAATGGAAATACAAGACGGTACAATAATGAAATGTACTTAGTTACACACCCACGGAAACTAATTTAAAAGGACATTGAAATATGTTGGCCTAACTGTACATGTATGACTCTTAAAGCCCTGACCTACATCTTAACTCCCTGCTTTTGACTGCAGGATATTCTCCTCGACGGCCACATTCATCACGTCCTGTTTGTCTTCAGTTGTTGCAAAAACATCCTAATGTCTGACTGTTTTCCATTAGATGAAAAGAGAAAGATTTGGGCTAAACGGACATGCAGTGCCAGGTCTCACAGCTGAGATAAATGTGTATACTCAACAGCAAGTCTCAATTGGTTTCCGTTTTATTTTCATCCCCCCCCTTCTTTCCTTCAATTAAAAGATTTCCCCAATGAGAGTCTGTTCCATTTAGCCGTTAGATGAATGACAGCGAGGAATGGGAGGCTGTGGAAATGGTGCACATTCTTCAGTGCAGGGACTCTTAACCTTTCCGTGGAGTTTATTCCTATACAAATTGTAAGATTTACAAAGAACTAAGTAATAAGACTACAGGGAAAGCGATGAGGAAGTTTCTCAAGAGGATTTTTAAAAATGTGCTCCGCTCTAAAGCTTATAATAGAAAAACTCATCAGTTAGTGTGCAATCTAAAAGCTTAAGAGGGTGTTTGAAAAAAAAATAAAGAATCATAAGGTCACTCCACTGCGAGCTGTGTCTTAAGTCTGAGTCTACACCCGCAAACTACTAATGCAGCTGCTAATGTCAGAGCAGCTTCATCGAATGCAAAGAACCACAGCGCTGCGTTTGCTGACACGTCTGGATGTTGGCAGTCGGCACGTTGAGCGCAGCCTGGGAGGTAGTGACGCATTTTCCCACGAATACAAACTCTTTTCAGACACTCTGTAGTTTCTCACTTCCAAACATCATTGTTACAATCATTTTGGTCTTGACTGGGAGTTTCTCTTTCAAATGGTTTGAATATCAAACGATTTGCACTGATGTCCTGCAAAAAACAAAAAAAACACCCAACAATTGGCTTCTCTTTCAAACAGGAAGAAGGAACTGCTGTCAAGGGACGACCTACAGTTGCCGTGGCGACCGCTTTACGATCTGTACAAGAGGATCGTCTACTCCAAAACGGAGCACCTTGGACTCATCTGGTTCCCCAAGTATGACATTGTACCATTACAGTTACTTGTAGAGAGCTGTTGAATTGGACCCATTTTAAGCCCAATTATTTAATTTCCAAACTAAACTTTATCCTTATTATCCATTTACATTAAGGAACAGTTTGACACTGGGAAATATGCTTATTTTCCTGTTGCAGAGTGTTAGGTAAGATTGATGCCACTCCCATGTATGTATGGTAAAAATTAAGCTACTGCAAGCAGCCGGCTAACTTAGCTTAGCATAAAAACTGCAAACAAGGGTAGATATTTAGCTTGGCTCTGTCCACTTTAGTGGGCTGGCTATTGGTTGCAACGTCATATTTACCATACAGACATGACAGTGGTAGCAATATTCTGGGCGACTGTGGGTCAGTGGTTAGCAGGTCCGTCTTTCAATCAGGGGGTTGGTGGTTCAATCCCCGCCCTAGTCGATGTGTCCTTGAGCAAGACACTTAACACTGAATTGTTCCCTGTAGCTGTGTCTACAGTGTTTGAATGTAGCATGATTGTAAGTCGCTTTGGATAAAAGCGTCAGCTAAATGACATGTTATGTAATATTCAAATCAAACCCTCGGCATAAAGCAAATGGGCATTTCGTTCACATTAGTATAGCTCAAATACAATTGTAATTTCTTTTGGGTCGGCTGTAGCTCATGGGGATGAGTGGACGCCCGCTCTCCCCATAGTTGCATGTCGAAGTGTCCTTGAGCAAGACACTGAACCCCCAGTTGCTCCCCGGGCACTTCACTGCAGCCCACTGCTCCTTAATAACTAAGGATGGGTCAAATACAGAGAAGAATTTCCCCACGGGGGATCAATAAAAGCGTACATTTATTTTGTTTTTCTTGTAATCCAAACCCTAAACCACCAAAGTGAACCTCTTTCCTGTGAAAGGCACCAAAAGAAAGTCTCAAAGCGCTGAAGGTCGGCCACTTCCCTTTTATGGACAAAAGTGAAGATGCAAAAGCTTACAGGCACAGAGAGAAAGTCCAAACAGATAATCCACGGGTAACCAAAAAGGTTGCAGGGTTCAGGAGAGCACGGACACAGGAGCGCAAAGCATGACGCACATATAGCAACATTGACAAACTGGGAGGGAAAAGAGGCTGGTATATGTACTAAAGGGAAGGTGGAAACAGGTGAGCAGGTGAGTCAGGTGAGAAGCCAGGCCAGACTAAACAAACACACAGTCCTACACTTTGCTAAACAACTTTGTGAGTGGATATGTCAAATAGTACTTAAGTAAATTGATTAGTCCATTGACAGAAAATAAACCTGTTGGCTTTTTAATCCCTTATGTTTGGACTGCTGCTCCGACAAAACAAGCACTTTTTAGATGTTACCTCTGGCTTTTATTGTCGAAAAGAAGAATTGAAAAAAACAATGAAATATGTTGCAGCAGGGCATATGGATTTAGTAATAAAGTAAATGCAATAATTCCTTCACAAACTCACACGCCTCTTCTCTCTGCTTGTTTGCAGCTCAGTGGACCACATTTTGAAGGCTTTGATCAAAAGCTGCAGACTGTAAGTCGCATCCTCTGTGATCGTGTAATTCGTTCACCGGATAATGTGTTGCTTTGATCTCCGGTTTGAGCTACCGTGCTTTTAGATCAATGTGTGTGTTTGCATCTCTCTCCGTCTTTGCTTGTCTGCATTTGTTTGTGCTCATGTCTGTCTTTGCTGCGTGTGTTCTTGGGAATTTTTTTACAGGTATTTCCCCATGTCGTCCACCAAGGAGATGCTGGATGAGTGGCGCCCCCTTCTGTGTGTGTTTGACATGGTCATGCAGAAGGCCGTCAGCAACATGGAGCTCTTCCTGCCCACCATCATGCCCCCGGAGGAACACAGCCAGGGCTTCCAGTAAGTGGGCCAACTTCAATGGCTCTGTTTAGAAACGTAGAATATGTTGCTTTTTCTGTTGTCATTTTTAGTCCCAAGACAGAAACTTACATTGTTATTAAATCGTAATACTTTCACGTATTTTGGTTGGATCTTATGACCTTGTGTCATGAATAACTACATAGTTAGGCTCTGTAAACGTTTCCACCTGGGAGTTTCAATACATAATGTTCTTCTTGCTCCCCCTTCCTTGTTGCTAATAGTTTTGTTTCCTTGGAAAACGCCTGCCGCCTCTCTCTTCTCACCCCTCATGGTGCCGTTCCAGCTCACCGATCCTCAGCATTCTTCAGTGTATTTGCTCCTTCGCAAGCTATTTGTCTGGATTTAGTTTTGGATCCATCCGCAGTTTCCGTACACTTTCCGCAATTCATCATCTTTAATACTCTATTTTTCTGTTTTAAGTCTCTTTCTCTTCCAGAATTGACAAGGGAAGGAGGGAGTTCATAATTTGGGGAGTTGGAGATAGATGAGAGGAATAGAGCTTCAGGTGTGTGTGTGTGTGTGTGTGTCAGTGTCTTTGAATATAAAGGTGGTGTTTTTGTGCATTTGTTTTGTAGGTTGTGGTTTGATGAACTCATGACTCTTTGGATGTCAGTGCAGAATCAGCCAACCTGGGAAGGGGTGAGACACAAACACACAGACACACACACAGACGCACACACACAAACACACGCGCACACACTCACACACACACTCACACACACGCACACACTCACACACACACACACACACAAACACTCACACACAAACACTTTTGGGGACATTTATTTCCTGCAGGCTTAACAAGACCCTTAACTACTCCAAATATTCATCCTAACCTAAACTTAACCTTACCCAAACGTGAAACAAAGTCTTCACCCAGGAATGTAATGATTACCTCTTTGGGGACATGTTTTTGTCCCCCCAAAAAAGTGAGTCCCCACAATGTAAATGTGTAAACAGATTATGTCCCCACGAGATGGGTAAAACATACCCAGACACACACATATACTGATTATGATTATTTCTAAACATTTATTTTTATTTTTTGACACCTCGTTCACTGTTCACTGGCTTTGAAGTTAAAGTCTATATGCCACAGCAATGCTAAATAAAGTTGAAATCAATGAAAATCCCACCTTTTTAAATTGTTGTCTACAACAGCAAGTGGTTGGTTTTAAAAGAAACTTTTGTAAATGGTTAAGCAATGAACTACGTAGTTTTCAGTTTCCTAATCGTGGATACAGTAATTTGGAATGAAACTCATTTCCTGCCAATGTTATTGAAGCATTAGTAGTTTCCACTCGCCATGCAGAAACAATTTTTCCTTTGTGCCTTTGCTCTGCTTTAGCCTCCTGGCTTAATGCGTCCTGGCTGTGCACACTTCATCTCTTCTTTTTTTAAAAAAAATTGGCTATCAGTATTATTTTGAATGGTGGCCTTTGCTCTCGGGAAGGTTCTCAATGCAGTGAATGTGTGTCTGACGTTGTCTCGCAGCACCTAGTGGACCTGTTTGCTCGCCTCGCCAACGACGACATCGGCTACGTGGACTGGACCCCTTACATCCCCACAGTGAGTCGTTAGGTGCGTTGATGTATTTCTTGGGGGTCTCGTGAGCGAAGGCCTAACTCTACGCTGTCTGTGTGCAGATCTTCACCAAGATCCTGCGCAGTCTGAACATTCCAGTCGGGGTCAGTAAGATGGTGGCACCGCGGTATCTCACCAACTCCTATGACATCGGACACCTGGTGTTGTGGATCACAGCACTTTTGGTACCTGCAGACTTTTTCTCTACAGAATACATACAACACAAATATGTCCTTGGTACCTAATTATATGAATTACCTTATTCAAATCTGTGCAGGGAGGACCAGGAAACCCAGCACAGAAGGAGCTCACCTGCCTCTTCAACAGCATTGCCTCCTTCTACCATCCTTCCAATCATGGTCGCTGGCAAGTAAGTCTCTCTTTCACTCACTCACTCACACACATGCATGCACGCACACATTTGCAGCTGCTGGCTGTCGAACTCCTTTGATTTATAACCTTGCTGTTCAGGACGTGGCTCGCTCTCTCCGCACTAATAACACAATAATAAAATGCACAACTGCCAGATGAAAGAGCACTATTACTAATCTGTTTACGGCAGACTGTGCAAATGTGTCTGTTGGTGATAACGCTAATGTTGAACGTGTGTTTGTGTGTCTGTTTGCCCGCAGTTGCGACTAATGCGCCTGCTTCAGCGGCTCCCGGCGAGCGTTGTGCGCCGCGTGCATCGGGAACGTCACGCTGCCCCCAGCTGGATCACGCTGGTTCCTGAGTGTCAAAGGCTGACTGATGGAGACTTGCAGGAGTTCACCCGTAGCATCACCGGCGCCGCCCTGTTGGCCATGTTCAGGTATTGCACGTAAAACCATAAAAATCACTAACCTGTCCCTCTGTTTGTAATCCTTTATGGTTACACCTGTGTTTCTGGATGAATGTTAACACCTATTACCTTAAGAATTACAACACATGTACATGCATACATCCACACATATACATACATATACACTTACAGACCTTTGCATACATATATGATATACACTCAAACTTGACATGACATGATGAGCTTGTCTTTGTTAGTTGCTGTCAGTTATTTATTTATAGAGCACTCTCAATGTACAAAGTGGTCGGAGAATAAAATGCAATAAGAAGACTTGAGAGGCATTTAAATGAACAACACAGAACAAATTGAATAATAGATATTTAAGCAACATTGTGGAAAATCATTAGTGAAAAAGTAAACTCACAGTATTAGAATCAAACAGAAGAGAAATATGTAGAGACATCCACAAATAAATAGATGCCAGTCTGTAAAAATAGGTTGGAAGATGACAT
This sequence comes from Cyclopterus lumpus, assembly GCF_009769545.1. Lineage (NCBI taxonomy): Eukaryota > Metazoa > Chordata > Actinopteri > Perciformes > Cyclopteridae > Cyclopterus > Cyclopterus lumpus. Next base: position 13,693,884 of record NC_046984.1, read on the forward strand.
TTAAAAAGTCGAGCTTGTGCTGTAGTGAGTGGGAAAAGCGATAAAAAGTATTTCTACTCGGACAGGAATAGACACAATACGTGTCATGTGGAGGCAGGTGTGACTGTGCACCACTCACTCGCACAGTGAGTGGGGCACAGTCACAGCCGGTGGTATTGTTAATCCACATTTAATGACCCAAATTGAGGCATAACTTTGGTTCCTAAATTCATTCCGACTGCATATCAATTTTTTTTAAACCATACAGTTGGTTTTATCTCAATAATAACAGCCAACAAAACGGTATTTTGGCGATTGCCAGAGCTCAATTTGGCTTAAAAATGAATGTTTTGGAAACATGTAGGTTACATTTAAGCATTAGTTTAGCATTTGAATGACTATTTAATGTGTAGTTAGGAGGTGCTTCATGTTAAGGTTAAGAAATGCAGTTAAAGCAACGGTTATACGTGACCTAGAATTCTAAAAATACCTTCACTTTTCAGCCAAATCTAGCACAGTTTTTAGCAGTTTTGACCTACAAGTCATCATAATAGTGTTCACTGGGTTGTAAACATGCCATTCAGTGCCAGTCAGTTATCTAAGTCCTGCTGTGTTTCACTAGCGGTTGCCACCACAAAGCCTCAGCAACAACAAGTCTAATCTGGACAACGACCGGTCATTTGTGATGATCTACCTGTGCAAGTGTGTCTGTGTTGTTGTTGTTGACGCTGCACTGTATGTTGCTCATCTGCCCTCTTGTGGCGACGTGTAGTAAAACCGGCAGTACGGACGCAGCCTACGCTCTTCAGAACCTGGCTCTCCTCACACCAGAACTCGTCATACCACCGGTACTTGAGAAGTAAGTGTTTGTTCGAGATATCCGCCATAAACCATGTCAATGTTCTGTCAAAAAGAAATGTGCCCCATGAATAGAATTCAAAAGGCATGGAGTTTCTATTATTTAATGCTTTGTCTTAGTTTGATTTGGGGGACAATCATGCTTTAAGTTTTGGAACTGCAGTTCCCATGTTTTGGGGGGCTTTAGGGGAATTAGCTCCTAGCGGGTCCGGTTTGCAATTTGTTTTGAGAACACCAAAATACACCTGTCCCTCTGCAGCCCCCCCCCCCCACCCCCAACTCTCCCGTCAGCTCACTTTATTTTGTACTATCTCGTGTATAACAGGACCTATGCAGCGATGGAGACCTTGACGGAACCGCACACCCTCACCGCCACGCTCAGTTGCATGATCGGCATGGCTCGCAGCCTGGTTTCCCCAAACAACCATTACCCAGAGGGCCGTGGGCACGTGCTCCCACTGCTCATGGGCTCCCTGCCGGGGATTGACCCGAACGACTTTAGCAAGTGCATGGTGAGTAATGGATGTGAAGAGTATTAATGAAGAAGAATTGTTAGACAAGTAGACAATACAGCTCTTGCTGATTAAATTCCCCTCTCGTGTACTTTGGTCTATCCCATTAATAATGGCTGAAAGTGCAATGAATATCTCAGTTTGAAGAACTTGCAATTAGTGAGGCCCGGTCTTCAGTTTCTGCTTGGATTGTAAAATAAATTGGTTTCCTTTCTGGGTGAGCTCATTGCTACATTAATCCATCACACCAGAATGAAATGATACATTTGAAAAAGTTATTCCACCGACATCTGGGAGGTTATTCAACTTGGGCCTTGATCACATCCGATGAGGTAAATTGATCTGTGTCCCGTTGTGTGGCTCCATCCAGATAACGTTCCAGTTCATCGCCACCTTCACCACTCTGGTGCCTTTAGCGGATTGTTCGTCTGCTCCTTCTCAACACAGGGATCTCACAGAGGTACACACATGGCACACATGAACAATTTAGTCCTGAAATACTGATGATTAAATCAACATAATATATAAAACATGTTGAGCAAAAGCCGTGAAGTACTTGGCATCAACCATTTAAAGACCTTCTCCTTTTTTCTTCAGTTAATAGTTGGACATTTTTGGAGAGTTAGCTCATATGGTTGATACCACACCCATGAATATGCAGCTGGTTAGCTTAGCTAAGCACAAAGACTGAAAACGGGGAAACAGCTAGCCTGGCTGTGTCAAACGCTAACAAAATCATAATTTCTAAAGCTCACTAATTAACATGTTAACTAGCTAACTTAAGTCAAAACATTACTAGTTTTACAGGGGAAGCAGTCACTTCCTGGAGTCTTGTTGTCACTGTGAGGTTTCTAGTGCTAGGCTAACTGTTCCCCCCTGCTTCCAGTCTTTGTGCTAAGCTAAGCTAACAGCCTTCTGGCT